>NC_056731.1:370798182-370928182 GCF_019279795.1 Protopterus annectens
GAAGTCTCTGTAACTTTGGAATATTGAGAGAAAAGTGCTTATATATTTTATTGTTTATTAAATAACAAAAACGTGCTTGGTGGTTTTAAGAAGTGGTCTGCCTCCTCTACACTCATTTTTGTGGATTTAAACATTTAAACCTGAATGAAAACTGAATATGATACTGTAGGTAGGTTAAATATTGTTATTTTTCTAGCATTATTTAACTACACTGAAGAGTACACCTGGTTAGTCCCAAACACAGCTGCTCTAAATAGATACAGGAGGACCTGACTTGAGCAACTAAATTTTGCTGGAACCATATAGCAGAGAGAAAAGAAGCCTTGGGATTAAATTCCATGTGAGGATGAACTTCTCCTTTAATGAAGTTCATGACATAATTTTGTGAAACTGGAAGCAAACCTAAAATAGCCAAACATTTTAGAAATTGTATTGCTTTTACTGACAATGTGGAAGGCTGGTCATCTTGTAATGAGATAGTGGAACATTATCCTTTGGTTAATGAAAATGAAAGTGAACCACTTCTCTGAAACTATATGGGCACTGTAAAAGTATCTATGAGCACTGCACCAATGAGGAAAAATACAGCCAGTTAGAAGAAAAAGAAAGATAAATGATAAACAAAAGCAAGGCATTCCAGGGTCAGTACAGTTTATTTCTCATGTATCTGGCAAAAACTTAAAATAAGTACATCATGTTATATTATATACTGTTTTGACAGATGCAGTCCTGCCTCTTTAGACATACATTGTGTCCTAAATTAGTCATGTCATCCAATGTGTCCTAAATTAGTCATGCATTTATTTAAAAATATTATTACAACAGGTTTTCCTGTTTTGGTGACAAGTACAGACGTAAGCATTTCTTGCTTCATCTTTGTCATCATATCTTCTTACTTATTACCTTTCTAATAACAAATACTATTTATTGTTACTACAGCTGCAGTTACTATTTACGTTATTACTACTGTTGAATAATTCAGAATTAATGAAAATTTGCAGCTTACAAAGTAATACAATACAAAAGCTTAATAAAAACATCATATTAAATCTGCAGCATGTATATGCAAGGCACAACATCTGCTCCTGTCATTCATTCTATAGACAACGTATGAAATAGAATAATATACATTTTCTGATTCTTTGATGTTTATGGCATATATGTACATTTTACAAATCATGTATTTTACATTCTTTTTATTCCTTACACATATGGTTTAAGAATGTTTTGATAGAAATGGAAAATTACTGATTAATACATGTTATAGAATTTCTAATAGAAGAACCATTCACTGCTGTTACAATACATGAGAATGTGTCAGTGTGTGACCCTTGTTCCAGGCTGTCATGACCTTGCCATTCTATTCTTTTTCCTAACAAATAACTGAGCTGGCAATTCTAAAAACCACTGCGAATTCTTATAGCTGGTTTACATCTGTTGTCTAACATCTGATTATTAGAGGAATTATTTTCAACATAAATATTTATTTATTTTAATAATTATGCCATGATAAAGAGAGTAATTATTCATAAGCACTATCTTATATTGGCTGATGCCCTTTTAGCCAGGCATTGTATTTCCATGCAGCTTTGCATTATTTTATGTCACTGGCATTCACATAAAAGATTGTTCACACATGCTGCTCAGGGAAGATTTCCGTAAGCTGGTGTCTCAAAATTATTTGAGATCCCAATACTATAACTGTTCCCCCTGAACAGACTTGAGGACTCATGTTTGTTGATTTTATTCAGTGAATATTATCAGGCTTCATTAGTTCAGAGTACTTCATAAATCGTACTATGTCTTGGACCTGATGTATTTGGTCCACTGTCAAAGCCTGTACTGCTTGTTGTCTTACACATTCAATTCTATCCTTGATGACAACAATTATTAGGCTTATACATCCTAAAATGCCAACTATGACCAGTATACGCTGCATTATTTTTCCTCCCCAGCCACTCAGCCAAGAGAACCATGTTTCTTTTTCTATTTGTGCTTTTTCAGCAACTTCCTCAATTAGCTTGGGATGTCTCCTGATTTCATGTTCATTATCAGGAATATAAGTACAACATTCCTTTCATATCAATGCACAAGTAACTCCTTTACTAGCAAGAACAAAATCTAATGCCAAGCGGATCTGTAAGACCATAGCTCTCATGGCAGTCATTTCTAAAGTACCTTCTTCTAATGCCTTGAATGTAGCATTACATAATTCCTCCAATAATCCTGCTAATTTTCTAATTTCCCAAATAGCTTTCCCTGCTCCATAGAATGGAAAAATTGCTGCTCCTGCAAGGAAATCATTTCCTACATCCATTTTTTTCTATGTTAATATGTCTTTTTAATCTAACATTTCTAATATTAGAATCAGGCAATGTTGTAATATGTCTAATGGACGGAATTACATGTCCCAAGTAATACAATCCATTCCATTTCTCAGAAAGCCATTTGTAGGCTCTATTACCGCATATGTAATATATTCCTGCTTGAATTGGAACCATCCATGTAATCCAATGTTTAGGTCTAGCTTTTTTAAATGTACATCAAGTTTCATTACTAAAATGTTCAAAACATTGTTCACTGGCATTTCAGGTAGCATAAATAATACTACAAGAACTGTTCCCAATAAATGGTTGATTACTTGTTTCTTCTCCTTGTAAACAAACATCAGCAGTTACATTTGCATGGACAAGGCTCAAGGAAGGTTGTGTCTTTGGGATAGAGTTATTTCTTGGAACCCAGTCTTGGTTTGTGAGGTTTAACATTTCCAGAAGGGTAAATGGAATAGGTCATAATGGAAATCCACTGTTTACATTTTGTGGTATCTCAGCACAGATCCAGCATTGTTTAGCATTCAAAGTTTCTGAGTACATTTGCAGTGATTTGGTAAAGGTATTGAAGTCCACCTTTCCTTGTATTGAGGAGTAAAAACTCATCAGGATCACGATTAATATCAGGATTTTTATGATTCGATATTTCTTCTTGAAATTACCTGTAAGAGAAAAAAATAAGGTTCTCATTAGTTTTATCTGATATTGTGTCCCTTTATATCAGTTATTACATTCATAACTTATTCAGTTTTCTCCCCTCCATTTTAATCTTTTAACATGCTCTTTATGAATCTAACCATTTTTGGTGGCTGATTTTTATATAACCCCACTTTGGTAACAATGTAGGGTCCTATCCATTTTGAATCCCATTTGCTTGTGTTTCCAAACTGGCAGACCATTACAAGATCTCCTTGTTCCAATTGTACCTCCCTTGATTCCCAAATCTCATTTTGCTTACAAAGTTCCGTATTATGGGCTTGTCCAGCTTCCCAGACTCTCCCTTTTGCCCATCTGATTTGGTCTTGGAGCTGGTCCCACAATTTTGTTTCTTCTAATGGTATCCCATACGGGATTTCTCTTGCTTGTAAATTCATCATTAATTCATGTGGAGTTAACCCACATCCTTGAGGAGAATGTTGCATCTTAATCAAACTGTTGGGTAAATGTTTTATGCAATGATTCCCATACTCAGAAATCATTTTCTTTAATCCTTTCTTCAGAGTTCTGTTAGCTCATTTGACATTTCCAGAACTTTGGGGATGGTAAGGAGTATGAAACCTTTGTTTGATTCCCCAAGTTTTGCACATTTGTTTTGTCACTTTTCCGGTAAAGTGAGTCCCTTGATCACTATGTATTTCTCGGGGTACTCCCCATGTTGGAATGATTCTTTCACTTATTATTCTAAACTACTGAGTTGGCATCTTTCTTTTTTGTTGGATGAGCTTCCACCCATCCAGTATATTCATCTATCAAAGTAAATAAGAAACAAAACCCTCCTGTTGCTGTTGGAAGAGGTCCTACAAAATCCATTTGTACCCTTTCCCAGGGTCCCAATGCTTGTGGCAGTCTATATTGTTTTCTCCTATTTCCTTTTCCTACATTGTGCATGGCACATGTGACACATCTATCTATATGATTTTGGATGTATGTTGTCATTCCTTCCAATTAAAACTAGAACTAACGATTTGTTGTAGTCTTTACTTTCCTGGATGACCTAGGACATTATGATAAGTTAACAACAGTTTTTCTTTTTCGGTTGTTTGTACTCTATGTAAAGGACCTTTTTTGAATTCTCCTGGTACAAACCAAATTTCTGGAAAATTAACCCATTTACATTCATTTCCTTGTACTATTTTAAATTCTTCTATTTTCTCTTTCTTGATGATGTTTGGCTGTCCTCTCAGAATTTTTAATAAGCTTCCTAACTGCTGATTATCTTTGTTTGTTTTTGCATTTAAGGTCATATGAGCACCTTGTTCAAATTCAGGACCCCATAACGCTTCATTTCATCTGTTCCTATCACTGTTAATCCACATACAGTAGGTGTTGTGATGATCCCATTATACTAGATTTGGGTGATCTTACCTACCTCACTTTCTGCTTTATGTTCATACTCTGTACACTGATCTGTACAAAAGTTAGCTGTACAATATAAAGGTAAAGGATTTAGAGGCAAGTCCATTTGTATTTGGCACTTATTCAAAATAATTTGTACCATTTCCCTTATTTGTTTTTCTTCCATGTCATTTACTTCCCATGCCCAGTATTGAGGAACATTTTGCATTGGATAAGTTTGCTTTAGTCAAGGGCCCCTTCTTTTGCTAGCTAATCTACTATTTTATTAGCCTGACTGTGCATCTCATTTTTGGTGTGAGCTTTGACCTTATTTATACTCACTGTAGAAGGATTGTCATCTTTTATCAAATTCCAAATTTCTGTCAACACTTTCTGATGACAGATTGGGTTACCATCAGCTGTAATCAAACCTCTCCTTGCCCAAATGAGAAGAGATGATGTTAAGACTTGGACTACATATTCACTGTCTGCATAAATGTTTACAGGTCTGAGCAATAACAAGGCTTGTTTAACTGCTTCTAGTTCAGCTCTTTGTGCTGAGCATCCCCGTGGGAGACTGTCCTTCTTGTGTTCTTTGGTCTCTTCATTGTATATTGCCCATCCTGTCACAAAACACCCTCTTTTAGAGCTCCAGAATCTGGATCCATCTGTATACAATTCTGGCACTCCTTCAATAGTTTGGGTGCCCACCCTTAAGTGTTCCTCCTCATTTTCCAAATCAGGACATTCATGAGATTCCCCTTGGTAATTAAACAGTTCTGGTAAAAACTTAATCTGAGGGATTTCTACTCTGCTTCCTCCTTCCTGACTTGCAAGACTTGCAGTGAATCTACCAAATCGTGCATTATTCATGTCCTTTGGATTTACTTCTAACATGTATTTCACTGGGGTATGTTTGGTCTGTAGCACAATTGGAGAGCCGTGAATCATATGGGATGTTACTTCAGTACACCATTCTGCTATGGTGGCTTGCTTTTCATATTCTCTCATTCATTTCTCAGCTGGACTCATAGCTCGAGAATAACCCAAAACCTGATACTGAGAACCTCTCTCTTGCAACACAATAGCTATTATGGTTAGACCATTGTGTCCAAACTGTATGATGAACTCTTTATCTCTTTCTGGGACACTCAAAGCAGGTACAGAAATGTGTTCTTCTTTGACCTTAGAGAAAGCTCTAGTGACTCATCATTCCATTTGAGAGGTTCATCTCCCTTTTTGTTTCCTTTAAGCATATCAGTCAAGGGTTTTGTTTTTCCTGCATAATCCGGTATCCACTCCCTTGAGAATCCAAAGAATCCTAGGGCATGCCTTACCCTGTCACAGTACTGGAATTGATAGTAACTGTTTAATCAATTGCTTTTTGTCTTCACTAATGCTTCTTTGTCCTGCTGATATTGTGACACTCAAGAAGGTAACAGAATCTTTCATAAACTGACTCTTTTTAGGGTTCAGTTTTAATCCTGCTTGTCTAATTGCTTGGAAAATTTCTGCTAGTGCATTTAAGTGCTGCCTTTCAGTTTCTGTTCCTACAAGTATGTCACCAGTGTATTGAATAATAGAAGGTCTACATTCTGGTGGTTTTAGTATTTCCTGCATTACATGATGAAAAACTGTTGGAGCATTATAAAAGCCCTGAGGCATTCTTGTCCAAGTATACTGTTGACCTTCTACAGTAAAAACAAATTTCCATTGAGAGTATTTATCCAGAGTAATATTACAGAAACCATTACTCGCATCTAATGTGGAGAATATTTTCATTTTTTCCTGAATCTGAGCAATAAGATCAGGCATGCTTCCTACAATTGGCAAAGAATGAGGTATCACCTTATTAAGTTCTCTGTAATCAACAGTAAGACAATAACTTCTGTACAGACCAATATGGACTATTAGCTGGTGAATTACCTTTTCTCACTACCCCTTGAGTTTCTAAAGTTTCAAAGTATTTAGTATTGCCTGTTCGGCCTTTTTTAATCGATATTGTTTTATAGGTTTGTTGGGACTGGCTCTTACTTTAAGAATAAAGTCAGGGACTTGTCCACAATCATTCCTATGTTTGGCAAAAATATTCTGATAGCAATAGATTAGCTGAGCCAACTCCTGCTGTGGTGTTTTTAATAACTCAACTAAATCATACTGTCCTGGATCTTTGATACTGTATTTGCATAATGCTTCAGAAATGAGTAATATTTCATTTAATTGTCCCTTAATCAATTCTCTGTTACATAAATCTATAATGTAACTTCTTTGTTTCAAGATGTCATTACCAATGATGTTTTGTAGATGAGGACCTGATACCCATGCATGCTGGAAGGTGTATTCCCCTATCTTTGTTTCTACAAGGAGACTTACTTGAGCTTGAGACATTTTTCCTCCCAACCCTTGCAAGTTTATAGTTCTTATTCCTGGGAATGTTCTTGTAGTAATGCTAACTGCAGCTCCTATGTCAATTAAATATGTATCTGTGGCTTCCTACCCAAATTTGAGCATGTGGCCTCCCACCAGAGCCATTTTTTAGGGTGGCCATGGTGACTCCAAATTCCTTACTGGATAAGAAAGGATTTGCCATCTTCTTTTCAAGATTTTCCAATCTTTCCAGAAGAGCTTGAGGAACTCCATCCCTATTTATCTTTTCTTTTTCTTCCTGTTTTCTGTTATAATTAGGTCCTTGTCCAGCTCGACTCCCACCTTGTGACCAGCAGTCCCTGGGTAAATGTCCTTCTTTATTACAATTATGACATTTTACTTTGTACTTTCCTTTATTTATTGTTTCATGATGGGTTGGACTTACTTCCCCTCCATTAATATATACTGTTTTAACTTCCTTTGGTTTATCTGTTAATTCTTTCCTCATTTCCCAAAGTGATAGCAAAACGTTATACAAATCATCATATGTTCAAGGTTGACCCCTTACCAGGATGGCCCTTTTCAACCAAATTGGTAATCTTTCTAACACTGTTCCTAGGAGGGTTATACATTTCAGGCCTTTCTTGACCACTATACAATCTGTAAGCATCCCATTGTCTGTAAATATATTCATCTAAATTTCCTCTCTCGCCTAACTTTATTTCATTTATTTTTCCCCAGTCAACTCTAGGATGAGGTGACATATCTTGTAGAAATTCTTGAATGTCATTCCAACTGACCTTACCTTCCCATATTTTTTAAATATTTTTCTCATATTTTTTAATAACCTTTTCTCCAACTGGCATTATTGCAATAGTTAGAGAACATAGTCTCTGGACCATCCAAATATTCTCTGTCCTTGCTCAAGTTTTTCCCTTCTTTGAGTCCAGGGTTCTTTATAAGGGTCCCACTCCCCCAAATATGTTAATGCTGCCGGTAATTCTTGAGGGGTTAAAGATCTGTAAGTAGATCCACTGCTATCTAATGCCTGGATAACTGGACACATTGACTTTATTCTAGTATTATCTTCCCATATTGGAGCAGTAGGAGTCACTGATGAAGTATAGCTAGATGTTGTGGCACTATTATATTGGGAACTGGATATGAGAGGTATTTCTCTTAACTTGTTTTAGTCTGGTTCTGGTAGCTGATATCCCCATACAGAGGCTATTTGCCATACTCCTTTTATTCCTTTTAAAAGGGTTTTCCTAGCTTCTTCCCCCTCACCATCAACTTTTTGTCCAAGTTGTGTTCCTAATCTAATAGCTTCTTGCAAAGCTGTTTTTAATGGTTTTTCTTTCACGATCCCTGAATTCCACTCCTTTTTCCAAATTAACTACTTGTTCTTTCCATTCCCTCGTGTCTTCTAAATGTTCTGTTTGACTAAATGTTTCTTTATATTGTTGTTCTTTTTCTTTAATTTCTTTGCATAGAGCTTTTAGTTAATCTGCTGTCTCTTTTACCTGTCTGTCTGATTCTTCTACACTTTCCTGTAAATGTGAACATCTTTTTGACAAAGCGTCTATAGTCTTGCGTTGCTCTAATGTACACAAAAAACCTGTTAAAAGAGCTGGAATAGATTTTTCTTAACAAAATCTCTTTTATTCTGATTTGGTTTTCCCCACTCTGTAAATTCATAAATCAAAGAAGGCAGTGTATAAATAATACTTCTCTTTTTCCATCTTTCAGGTATCTCTTTTTCCCTTAACTTTTGTTGCTTCTGACTGACCCATTCATGAATAATATCTAATAAAAATTGTAGATCGCTGCTTTGTAAATTCTCACTAACTTCACTGTCTGCCTGGTTTATAACTTCTTACAATCTGGGAAAATTAGGAGATAAAATTAACCTTGATGCCTTAGCCTTACCTGGGGTATTCTTTTTAGAATTTTACATCTCTATTCCTTTAGAGAATGAAAAAAAAGTTCAGATTTTTCTTCAGACTTTTCCTCAGTAACACTTTCAGATTTCCTTGAACCTTTTTTCTTGAAATGGTTTAGCATTTAATAAATATCTGTTTCTAGGTCTGGTTACAGGTACTTTTTTCTGGTATAAAATCTTGATTTAAGTCTAATACTGTTACTTTTAAAATTCAGTTTCTCAGGTCTAGTTTCTGGTTGCAATAACAACTGTGATGCTCTGCCTTTCCTCACTTAAAAATCTTATTACTACGCAAATTCCTTTACCTGCATGCTTCATAAATTACAGATCACACTTTTAGCTAAAGGAGAACAAAGCTTTAGTGCACTCTACATTAACAAGCAAAAAGAAAGGTAGGACCTCACCCTATCAGCAGTGTGGAAGTCTCTTCTTGGGAATTCACTGCACAGCCTTTTCTTCTACCTCTCTTCCAGTGGATGGGGTCCCATGGAGGAAAACTGACCCAGCCCCTGGATTCTTGTTTTTCCTTCACTCGACCTTTCTTCAATATTTCAACTTTACATCAACTTTTCAACTACTGCATTTCCTGCTGTGTTTCCTTCCTGGTTTTGGCACCAAAAACTGTAAAAGTATCTATGAGCACTGCACCTATGAGGAAAAATACAGGCAGTTAGAAGAACAAGAAAGATAAATGATAAACAAAAGCATGGCATCCCAGGGTCAGTACAGTTTATTTCTCATGTATCTTACAAAGACTTCAAGTAAGTACAGCTCTTTATATACTATTTTGGCAGATGCAGTCCTGCCTCTTTAGACATACATTGGATCCTAAATTAGTCATGTCATGCAATATGTCCTAAGTTAGTCATATATTTATTTAAAAATACTATTACAACAGGTTTTCCTGTTTTGGTGACAAGTACAGATGTAAGCATTTCTTGCTTCATCTTTGTCATCATATCTTCCTACTTATTACGTTTCTAATAAGAAATACTTTTTATTGTTACTACAGCTGCAGTTACTATTTACATTATTACTGCTGTTGAATAATTCAGAATTAATTAAAATTTGCTACTTACAAAGTAATACAATGCAAAATTTTAATAAAAACTTCATATAAAATCTGCAGCATGTATATGCAAGGCACAACATCTGCTTCTGTCATTCATTCTATATACAGTGTATGAAATAGAATAATATACATTTTCTGATTCTTTGATGTTTATGGCATATATGTGCATTTTTTACAAATCATGTATTTCACATTCTTTTTATTCTTTACATATATGATTTAAGAATGTTTTGATAGACATGGAAAATTACTAATTAATACATGTTTATACAACTTCTAATAGAAGAGCCATTCACTGCTGTTACATTACATTAGAATGTGTTAGTGTGTGACCCTTGTTCCAGGCTGCTGTGATCTTTCCATTCTATTTTTCCTAACAAATAGCTGAGCTGACAATTTTAAAAACCACTGAAAAGTCTTATAGCTGGTTTTTACATCTGTTGTCTGACATCTGATTATTAGAGGAATTATTTTCAACATAAATATTTATTTATTTTAATAATTATGCCTTGATAAAGAGAGTAATTATTCATAAGCACTATCTTATCTTGGCTGATGCCCTTTTAGCCAGGCATTGTATTTCCATGCAGCTTTGCATTATTTTATGTCACTGGCATTCACATAAAAGATTGTTCACACATGCTGCTCAGGGAAGATTTCCGTAAGCTGGTGTCTACTTGTGATGAGACAGTGGAACATTATCCTTTGGGTAATTAAAATGAAAGTAAACCATGTCTCTCAAACTGTATGGGCTGAGACACAATATCTTTGGAAAACCTCAGCAAAAAATTTTAGACATGGTATATAGACGTTGCCCACAATAAAACATATACAAAATAAAAATGTGTTAGAATATGCTTCAAAACTGTACAGATTAACACAACATCATCAGTTTGGATAGGGCAGTCTGATATATTCTGAGACAGAATCAGTTGTTGGTACACCCTTGAGAAAGCAGCCACAGAACTTTCAAAATCTTACCAATAAATGAGAGTATTTAACTTTACTAGTCCAACAACTTACCCAGGTGGTTTCAAAGATGATGTAACCTTTGGGGCCTGCTAGTGGATTGCCATTGACTCCTTTGCCCATGGATGACAGACCTAGTCATGAAGATGGAAACATTAACAACAAGGCAACAGGTGGAACAAAAGAACCTACAGAGGTAACACTTTTTCATTTTCAGGAAATGTGTTCATCAAAATCTGGTCCCCAAATGTCTCTGGGCTAGGAAATATCCAACTGTCCAGAAAAAGGTTCTTAATTTCATCAAAAATTGCTTGAAATGTTCAATAGGCACGGATGTGAATTGATGACTGCTTTGATTAAGGCAAATTAAATATTAAAAAGAGAGTCAAGAAATTGACAAAAACTGAGAAATGACTTGTTTATAGAGTAGGAACATAAATACAAGGCAATGTTTGAGAAAATGGCAAAATCTTGTGAATTAAACAGGAACCAGGAAAAGTAAACACTTTTGCGAGACAAGGCTGATTACGCTGCTGGTACTGCATACCCTGACTTCCCTGCTGCCTTTTCCTACAACAAAAATAATCTTCCAAAATCAGTTAACAGACAGGCAAAAATTAATAATCTTGACACATTTCATGAAATAACACATGACAATTTCTCTCATATTTTAGGAATGACTACACAGCCTCCAACACTATGGCATTCAGAGAGGTTAGCCAACAGGACATATACAGAGATAACACAGTGTTCCAAGACCCTGTAAACAAGGGGGAAGTGAGAGCACTGAGGCAGATCATACAATGGGAGGCAGGGGTAGCAGAATCATCAGTACAGTAGGAGGTAATTGCAAATTTCACGGACAGTTTTCAACTTTCTGACATTGTTCATAGTGACAGTGATGTTCACATATTTAATTACAATGATTTAGTCATCAATAATGTTTATTTTGGTTTATTCAAGCATGGTTTAAATTTTGTCCTTATTCAATCTGCTTCTTTATCACATACCCTTTTAGACTTAAAAATGTTAACTCACAAAATGAATTTATTATTATAGTTTGAGAATATGAACAGCAGCAGTGAGACAGTAATGGGTTTAAAAAGCAATAGTATCTATAAGCCTTAATTGTGTCTTACAGTAGCTATATATGAAAAAGTTTGTGAATACAAGTTAAAAAAAGTTAACAGGAGAAAGAATTTTTGGTTTAATTTGTCACAAGACAAAAGAGAGTTACTGGCTATAATTTCTAGGGGCAAGAGGTATCAGGTCATGAAACCTGACAAGGAGAGCAGGTTAGTCATTATGAGCTATGACGACTACATGAATAAGATGTACTGTATTTTGCTGAAATTTATTTTCAATCATCTCTTAATGATTTGAATATTGCATACAGAAATATAGACTCCACGTTAAAAGATTTATATTTAATTAATGTCATACATAAAGATTTGTTTAATTTCTTGACTGTTAAAAGGCCGGTCATTCCAGATATTTTCAGTATATCTAAGAGCCACAGATCAGTTTATGACCTGCCTGTGCATCCTATAATGGATGCTAGTGGTTGAAGACACAACCACTAGCTATTTCCATAGATTTTAAATTGAAAGATTTTATGCATACATTGCCTTATTTGTTGAAAGATTCTTGGATTTGTTTAAAGAATGTTAAGGATGACCTATTGACCCCAGATCTTAAATTTGTTAATATCGATATAATTGATTTGTTTTTGGTTATTTCCCCATATTACAGGTTTAAAATGGTCCAGCAAAGTGCTGTCACAACTAGATTTTACTGATAATGTGAATTTTAGATTAATTGTTTCATTCATAGAAATCGTGCTCTACAACAATTTTATTTTCTCTGAAGGTATTATTCATAATGGTAAGGCATCATTATGGGGTAGCTTCTGCCACAATTTATACAAATATTGCTCTTAGGTTTTTGAAAAACAAGATTGTTTTCCCTCAAAGATTTCCAAATTTTAGAAATTTTATAGGTGTTACCTTGATGACATCTACTTGTTTTGGTCTGGGACTGAAACTGACTTAAAAGAGTTTATAGATTTTGTTAATAGTGCTGCAACCTTTTTACGGTTTACTTACAATATTAATGCAGATTACTTAGAGTTTTTGGACTTTAATCAATGAAAATGTTAAATTTCTTTCCATATTTTTTTTGCAAACCCACTTATTCCAACACATTTTATTCTTTAATAACTGCCACCCTTTACATCAAAGAAAGAGTATAGTTAATAGCCAGTTTGTTAGGATGATGTGAATGATTTCTAATGAACATATATTGCTTCAGGAAATTTTTAAGTTGAAGTGGATGTTTATGGACAGAGCCTACCTCAAGTCATTCATAGAAAAGATTTGGAATGAAGTGTTTGGCAAGTATAGAAAAAACATCTATAGACCCATTCTAATAGACAATGACAACATTAATGCAATGGCAGCAACACGTAATATCAAAAGACAATGTGACAATTTTATTACTATAGTATAACAACTCAGAGAGAAATACACCACAGCCACTTGAGGAAAGAAAATTTGTTGTTTAATTCAGTTATCACTTTTGTGTCCTGCCTAGACACTTCATCAGACTTACAAAAAACAATAGTATTACTCAGCTTTATATATCAGCATCACAAGTCAATTATCCAGTCACTAATCACACTCTGACTTTCAAAAAATTAAAAACACAGTGCAGTCATTCATCCTAAAAGCTATATGTATATATAACAATATAATAAAACATTTAAAAGCACATAATCAATGTGGAGGACATCTATAGAAAAATATATATGTAAAAAACTCATATTTATATAAAAACATCTAAATTAGTATATACAAAAATACAAAAATCATTCATAGCATCTAATGCATTGCTGTGGACTTTGGTCTTTTTTCAGAGAAATACTTTATTCTCCAACAGCTGTTTTGTTTAATTTAAAACAATTTTATTACTGCCTTTTCTACAAATAGTGGGGTTGTTACACATATTATAATGAAAAACTGAGAAAAGTTTAAACTTAGATGACAGTTTGAATAGATTGCATCCCCCCCTGCAGTAAGAGTCAGTTTCATGAGTGGGGCATATATTAAGAACTTGTTGGACAGATTGTTCTCCATGAAAAAAAGAAAAGAAAAAGACATTTAGATGCAATGGTTGCAATATCTGCAGCTATATTTTACAGGGTGACAGTTTTAAATTAGGACGAGTTATGGTTAAACTCAATGCATACAACACTGGTACTCTTGTTTGGCATTTTACATAGGAAAAACAGAGAAGACATGGGCATGTGTACTTGAGCACATATATTATATAAAAAGAAAGTAGGTTAATAAAGCCTTATACAAACATTCTATCAATCATACTGGTTTCAAGAAGTTTAATTTCATTATTTTGGAAAGAATAACCCAAATCCAAGATGGGGTCTTCTTGGAGGAGATGAGGGAAGTTAAGGAACTTTTATGGCTGCTGAAACTAGATGCTTTGATCCTCTGAGTATGTTTATTTAGTGTGTTATTTGAAATTGAAAGCTGCCAGACTGTGAGTTTTTGAATACAGTTTTAAATATATATTTTTCACATATTTACCTTAATTGTTCAGTTTAATGATTTTAAACATGAATATGTTACTTTGTATTCTCTGGTTTCAATGTATTTATTATTTTTCAACTACTGTATATTTTATCCACTGTATTTTTCTTGTTTCTGTACCTTTAAATGCTCTACCTGAACTGTTGAGCAGTCATGTGATGAAGTAGATTATGTTATACAACATCTTGGTAATAGAACAGCTAACAACATAGATCTGAAGAAGTCTAGAGGCCGGATTCTGCAAATCTTGCGGAAACTGGCGCATTACCCCGATATCAGCAGTAAAGTTGCAGACAACAATGTAATATGTAAAAATGCCACAGTGAATTCAGAATACCTCAAGTCTTCAAGGGGATGCCACAAAAGCAATGGCACACTAAACATACCTGCAAGTAATTGGTTAGTAATGAGAAATCACTGTCAAAGTGTGTTTTACATTAACAATTATGAAAAAAGTTAACTATCCCATTGTAAGCTGCATGGCATTCCTAATACATACTTTCAGAAATCCACCCAGAAAAGTTAGAGACAACTATAGATATTTCCATAATTAATTTACTAACAAAATATACTTGCTTTCAAGATCCATGCCCTTTGTAATACATATCTTCAGCAATCTGTGCAGTAAGCTTAGAGACAACTACAGATATATCCGTAAGTAATGTACTAATAAGATATCCCTGCATACATTTGCAGATTCCAACAGAATCCATAAAATTTCTAATACAAAAATTAATAAAGACCAAGGGCAATCACAGCCGCATTGCCACAGCTAACATTAGCTAACAATAGGTTCATGACTTGTCTGGGGAAGGGCAAAAGTAACACACTCACTCTTAAGGAAAGTGGGAGGAAAAGAAGATGTGGAGTATGGGTGAAGAAGAGGGACACACAAGAGGAATGTTAGAATAGGGAAATCTGAGGGAAAGTCAGAGAGGCATGGGTCTTTTTTTAAGAATAGAAGGAAAGGTAATACAACATATGACAGATAAAGGTTAGAAATAAACAGTAAGGACAGGTAAGTTACACGGATAGCACACTACAGAACATGAGCAATGGAAATTTGTGAAGCAGGATGGGGAAGCAAAACAGCCATGGTGAAATGCAGAAAAAATATATCTACCTATGCACTATCACTTTACAACATGTTGCAAACTGTGTGACAGTCATTCCTGGATGTGCATGACCAATGTTAGATGTCTTGTGTGGGTAATAAATTCAAATAACAGTGCACTTTGCATAAATATATACATAAGCATGATAGCCATGGTGTTGTAGGTAGCTGCAATACCAATGCTGAACTGAAAGGCATGTCACTCAGTCTTCAAATGGCAATGCAAAGAATGACTCAGCAGACACCCATTTCAGTCTGTAAACAACAGATCAGTCACTGGAAACCACAACCACACATGCAAGCATGTCAAACCATATATTACATGCAGCAAAGCACTAAGATCCACCCAATGTATGTGTGACAGATACACTAACACAGCTGTAATTTAGGTTGTGGGTTACAATTCAAAAACTGTGTGCTGAAACAATGGCTTAATGCTACATGATAGTTCAACATTTCTGAATTTCAACCACAGTTCTAAGCCAGCTATAGGGTAATCATTTCACTTTCTTTACTGATGTATGATGTGTATTCCTGCATTCTCAGCAATATACATGTTAATGTCAAAAATACAGGCCTGTAAGAAGAATCAGATGCATTTCATTTCATAAAACCAAAAAAGTAATCAACATACCTCTCTCCCTCCACTGTTCCTCATGCCTGTGCATCCACTTGATGCACAGAGCGTGGTTCATGGTCTGATCTTCATCGCCAAAAAAACAAAAAGAGAAACTATGAATTATGCATTCCTCAAATAACAGTAATATACATTGCTCAGAACAGTTTCTAGACAATTTATTCCTGTAGGACATTAGATAACCACCATACACATTTTTAAGTTTTTGTTTACAGGTTTTAACATCTTTGAACATAAGTTGAAAGACATGCGATTCAAACCTGCAACTACAACTATCTGCCTAGTTAATCCATCTTGACTGGAAGTTCAACTTATGAATACAATGAAAAGACTTAGGGCCGGATTCACGAAGGCTAACACGGAGTCTAAGAGTAGTGTAAGACTCCATGTAGCCTTCGCGATCCAGGAACAGCCCAAAGTCCGTGTAAGAGTTAGTCTAACACGGCTCTTACACGGAGTGGCGGTTAAGCTAATCAGCCCACTTGCAGCCGAATAGCATGCAAATGAGGCTGATTAGCGATCCAGGAAGCCAAGAACAGCCCGTGTAAGAGCCGTGTTAGCTGCAGAAATGTACTCAGTTGACAACTGAGTACGTTTCTGCAAACACGGCAATGGAGCCATGTCAGCTCCAAATAAAGGGTGCATATGTTATAGGCAGCATGCCAATGGCCAAATATGTGGCCATTGGCAATGCAACCCCATGCAAAAAAATGAAAATTATATTTTTTTTTTCGGCAATTGCCGATGTGTAAACCCAGCGCAGCCCCACGCAAACGGGCTGCGCTGCATAAAACATGAAAACGAAGGTTTTAAACCTACAAATGTAGGTTTTATGCAATATATGGAATGTCAATGGAGGGACCAGCATAGGAAAACCAACATGGCCACCGTGTAGTGGTTGCCAAGGGGGGAAGCCAAGTGTAAGAGATGTAACTAAGCATTAGTAGGCAATCTGATGCAAATTAGGGTAAGGATACTGAATACCACTGTCACATAGTAAATGAGCACAGTCTGAGTAGTGTAAGAGTTACAGAAGGGGGAGGAACAGAGTAGGAGATAGGTGACATCACAGGGGGGAATGGTAGAAAGGGATAGAAGTCATTGGAAGGTAGAGTTACATGACAGATGTCAGAGAGATATCAAGGAAGGAGGTGTGCCCCCAAGTAAACATGAGAAAGCCAAGAAATGGAAGGTGTACACTGTTGCCTACACCAAGGTTTCTTGTTGGACGTGTATGCGCACGTGTGCGCGCCGTGAAGCGCGAGTAAGACGGTGTGCGCGCGTGTAAGGCAGTGTGCGCGTGTAAGGCAGACTAAGCATGTGGGAGCGTGTTGGGAGCTGTTTAACACCGTTTGCGCGGGCGTGCACGCGTTTAAAACTGAATAAGCAGATTTTGAACTGTGTAAGTGTGTGTGCGCGCGTGTAAGCCACTGTGAGCGTGTTTCTGCTGGTTTGCACACGGCCCCACCCTGAGGAAACAGAAAGGAAAAAGGAAACAACAGATGTACTAGGAAGTTAGCAGGGAATACTGCTGGAGCTAGCAGGTGAAAACAATTAGATGCAGGCAATTACACAGGCAGAATACTAGGCCAGCCCAGCACTTAAAACTCTGCAAACAGCAGTGTAGAATGTTTCTCTCAAGAGACACTGCAAGACAGGAGTTAAGTTATCAGAAGTGAAAACTGAAAAAGCTGAACTCAGAGCAGAAATGTTAGGGGCTGCCATAGCTGTCATAATGAGACATAGGCGACTTGCTGAGGGTGGTGACAATGCAGATGGTGCCAGGCAACCCGCAGTGAGGAGACGGAGAAGAGTGTACAGGCCCAGGGTCACCTACCACGGGTTACATGAGCTGGAGATAGTAGAGCTATAGAGTGGACAGAGACCTCCTGCAGCAAATAGTGGAGCTGTGCAGGCCACGCCTCACACACAGAACCAACAGAGGGGAACCCATCCCAGTGGAAACCAAGGTATGTGTTGGCCTAAGAATACTAGCAACAGGTACCTTCCAGAGACCAACTGGCGATATGATGGGGATATCACAGGCATCAGCTTCCAGGGTACTGCACCAGTTCCTGGATGCCATGTCAGCACATGTCGGTGATCATGTATACTTCCCCAATGCCCGTGAGGTATTGGCCAGCAACATCGTCTCTTCCAGCAAATAGCGGAATACCCTGAGGTACTGGGTGCCATAGACTGCACGCACATACGCATCAAAGCACCAGCAGGAGAGCGGGTAGGGCCTACATAAACCGCAAGGGCTTCCCTCCATCAACTGCCAGGTCGTGTGTGATGCCCAGGGCATAATAATGAATGTGTGTGCGGCTGTCCTGGGAGCTACCATGATTCCCACATCTGGCATTTGACGCAGCTGTACCAGACATTTGCCAATGGGGACATCCCACACGGACACCTAGTGGGGATGCAGGATATGCACTGGAGCCGTGGCTGATGACACCCATCAGAAATGCACACACACCTGAACAGGAACGCCATAATGAGGCACACGCACAAACACGTAATGTAATAGAGCGTGTGTTTGGGCTGCTCAAGTCACGGTTCCGGTGTCTGGACACATCTGGTGGAGCCTTGCAGTACACACCAACTACATGTACCCAAATTGTCATGGTATGTGCTATGCTACATAATATGATCATGCGAAAACAGCTGCAGCAGGATCACCATAGGGCTGGGCCAAACAGCCCCCCACCATCGCCAAGGCCACCACAGGCACAGCGTGACTCGGAGGAGGAACAACCTGAGCCTGCCCCAGTAGGCAGAAGGAGGCGTGCCCAGTATGCCCTGGCTTTGGCAAAGAGGCAACGCATAGCACATACATTGGCTCAGTAGGAACCTTGGGAATGATACCCCTCTCCGACTCACCATATAGTAACAGGGATGCCTAATGTGACACAACCTGCTCACAAACATGTACAGGGAAGTGTAATATGTGCATCCGACAGAGGCAGCCCTGCAGCACCACCTGAGGCATGAATGCTGTGTGTCAAGTAATGTAACACCAAGTACCATATGCACACCTGAGGACCCCGTCTAACATCCTACCCTCAACAAGCAGCATGCCACAACAGGACAACGAGATGATGAAGTGCAACAATTACCGAAGTAATGCAGGTAGGCAAAGGGGACGAACTGTGTGCCAGTCTGGGATGACATGCTGAGCATGACATGATGCACCACCTGCCAGGACTGGCATGCACCTATCAGTGCAGGCCGTATGGATACTGGCAAAGGCTGTTGTCATGCACAGTGTGCCCTGAATAGGAAGGCGCAAAACACAAACCTATCTCCATAGGTACCAGAAGGGATAAGAATCAGATAAGGGATAAGGTCAAACAGCAAGATGCATGCAGACTAAGCCCACCCAGTATGGAGAATGTTGATAACTGTGCTGTAACAGAATACTGAGGCAAGGCTCACAACAGCACCCTAACACTACCAGGTTACACCTCATACTGTGCTGTACATCCTCAACACTTGGAACAAGCTACAAAAGGAGGGCGACCAGCAAGAATTGTCAAGGATAACCACACCCCATGTTGGTACCACCACAAAAAGCAGCATGGACTAGCCATGCTCAAGTAACAGTGGCTAAAACCGCCCACCAGTGTATAGCCTGCTACAGAGTACTGGCCCAACACCAGGAACTGCATCGCCCATGCTGGAATACATGAATATATCAAGTCCTCCAAACCACATTATTTTGGGTGACTGCAAATACCCAGACACATAGACTGGGAGCATTATACCAGCTGCAACAGTGTAGGACAAAAGGTCATTGAATCCACAAACCAAAAGGCCCAGGAACAACGTAGCACACCCACAAGAGGGCAAGCATACTGGATGTGATAATCAGCAACATGGGTGCGGGATGTCAAGATGAGAAGTGTATTGCACACTGGTAACACCAGACCATATAGTAATCACACTGGATATACAAATCCTGACCACAGTCCCTGTCCGGGAAATCACAGTGGAAAACATGTGCTAAGCATTATTTGCACACCTCCAAAATGATGTGGAATCCATGAAAGGTCCCGTGCAGGTGCAAAATATGGGCCACGCCTCAGAACCTGTAAGACAGCCATTCCATGAACACCGCCAGGAATGCTTGGATTATGCAGTCCCAAATTAAAACAAGACACAGTGCCTAAATCTGGCATGGTGGACACCAGCCATAACCAAAACATGCAAGAGAAAGAGGAAGCTACTACATGATAGAGCAAGCATGAACAATGACGTAATTACTGATCAGTAGTATGGCAATATAATCTGTCCACACATGCAATCCAGTAAGGCCAGGCACAACAAGTGGAATCTGTGAATCCTGAGGCAATGTTACACCTGCCCCAAGTACACAGACAACCACCAACTCCACCCAAGAAATACAAATATATGTGAGAGATGCAACCATCCATCCAAACCGGAGGCAGAGCTCCCCAACTCAGTACACCCAAAACAAGTCAGTAGGAGAAGGTAACCACACACACCACAAACACATACCCACATAGACCTATCACAACTGCAAACCAAACACATAAACACAGAAATACATTCCCGGAGGCAGAAATCACACACACAGCACACCAACAGAGGCCAATAAAGCAGACACCCAATGAAACAGCCTCCAAACATAGCACATGCAACACATAGCACACAAAGCTGGTGTGCCAAACAGTCACAGGCCAGAAGGAGAAACAACATGCCTGATACAGTTGTAATAGGTGACTCCATAGTCAGACACACTGCTGTCCCGCACAGCAGACTGAACAAAGGAAAGGGTACAGTAAGCTGCCTGTAGGCCGCCACAATATGCCACATAACAGAAATATGAAGGTCACTCCAAAGCAAACAGAAATATGATGCAGTCATAGTCCATGCTGGTGTGAATGACCCGAGATGTACTGCCCTAGACTACATGTAAAGAGACACAGATGAGCTATCCGATTATGTAGTCCAGGCTGGTATGACACTCACCGGTTGCAGCAACCTACCCTTACCAAGAATAATGCCACAGTAGAAACATGGAATGATCAGTCATAGCAAGTAGCACACTTACTGGTGTCAGTCCAAGGGGATCCAATGTCTGTCAGCTTGGGATGTCATGCTTGACAAGCCATGCAGCTGCCCTTGGGATGGCCTGCACCTGTTACCCCTGGGCGTCTGAATAGTGGATAAGGCCTTGGACACCTCCACACAGCCTTTTGTAGGCAAGGCTGAAAAGACTGACCCACCACCCGAGAAAACATAAGTGGGAAGAAACATAAGGGAAATGCTGACTGATGCCAGATGTGT
The DNA here is from genome assembly GCF_019279795.1 of Protopterus annectens. NCBI lineage: Eukaryota > Metazoa > Chordata > Ceratodontiformes > Protopteridae > Protopterus > Protopterus annectens. The sequence continues at coordinate 370,819,590 of NC_056731.1, forward strand.
ACACCCCAATATGCATGCTCCCGAGGCCATCCCCAGAATAGAGAACATCGATGTCTGTGCAGTGACAGAAACCTGCTGCAAGGCTCCTGACAGCACACCAGCACTACCAGGTTATACCATGTACCATGTGTCATGGCCCCAAAACCTGGAACACTACATAAAAGGAGGTGAGTAACCATAGGCAGCACAGACACCCATACGTCCAGGTAACTGACAATGCACAAGGCAGTGGAGTTCACCCACGTGCAACTAACTGTAGGCAAGACTGCTGTGCAGTCTGTAGTATGCTACAGACCGCACTCTCACACACAATAACCCCCCCCAACCGTCCTGAAGACACTGGACAGTATGAATGTCCCACCAAATACCAAACAAGGTACCACGAAATACCACATAGGTGGTAAACCATTATGTATGGAAGGAGTAACCAGGGACCAAGGGACACAAGTGAACAGTAACCTGTTATGTGACACCCACATTGCCAATGTGGCTAGGAAGACTGTCTACATGTGACACTGTATTAGGAAAGGAGTCACATCTATGGCAACAGAGGTCACTGTGCCCCTATACTTTATCCCAATCACACCCATAATCCAGTACAATGCCTCATATGGGATCTACCTTACCTGACACCTGCAGCAGTTAGGAAGACTGCAAAGGTACCTCACCAAGAGGATAAAGTGTCATACATATATGTCATATGCTGCTAGGCTGTAGACACCCCAGCTGACTCCAGTCGCAGACTGCCCACACAGAGGCATTGCATGCCTGTTGTAGGAGGCCATGCCCAACACAGGAGTAATGGACATGCTCCACCCCAGACAACACATATCCATTGGAGCTGCGAGAGTGAGAGATGTCAACCCCAACACATAATGAAATAGGATGTGCCGGTGGGACAGATACATAATCCAGAGGCTCCACACACCCTGGACCAGAATCCCACCCCATGTTAGGCAGAGCCCCTCACTGACACTGTTCAACAGGAATCTTGCCAAGTGGATGGATGATTGTAGAGTTACAGTGGGGGTCTTCACTGTGTCATGTCCAGACAGAGGCACAGCTAAGCAAATAATACATGGCCATAATATCCAGATAGCAAGGGGTCTCAAAAGCCACACACACTCTGGCTAGCCTAACAAATGCCCAGGGTGGATAGCCTAGTATGAACCTATGAACCTATGTAGATACAAATTGTACAGGACATGAAGGATAATCCCAAGGCTTACACAACTGATGGTAGGAGCCATGTTGTGAATTCACAGATATGCCCTGAATCACACAAATACCACAAACACACACACATATTGCCAACATACATCCCGACAGGTGCAGTGCAAACCCCACACCCCCATGTATGCAGAATATCTATCCCAGCAGACTGCTGGCTCCCTGACATAGCAGATGCTGAGGTAACAGACAACATCTCCAAAGCAAAACACACAGCAGCAATGGTATGAGATGGTGACCTGGGCGTAGTGCAACATGGAGTCTAAGATGAATGGAATGCCAAACCACACTACTGCTCAATGTCAGCCGTACCACAGAATATGTACCCAAAGAGCAGTGTACAACAACAGTGGTCCTTCTCAACAAAGGTGTTGCCTGAATGGATACTGAACAGTACTACCCCAGAATCCTGAGAAGCCCAGATTGCACAGCTATGGAAAGGAGCAGCATGTACCACAGAAATATGGATGTTGGGGACCTACTGACACCGGACCCAACCCAGTGTGGCCTCCTCAAGTGCAGATCCTGCCCCTAACCATGTTGGACTCAATTGAAACAGTCATTAAGGTCATTGATGAGGGCAATGTGCTCCACACAGTGTATCTGGACCTTGCAAAGGCTTCTATACAATACCCTACATGTTCAGTATAGATAGGCTCACCAGTGTAAATATAAACCCACATGTCAGTAGAGGGGTTGCAAACCAGACCAAGGACAGAACAGACATGGTCAGACATGCTTCAGCCATGTCAGACTACAAACCAGATATAACTGGCATCCCACAAGGCTTGGACCTGGTATCTCCCTCGTCTGGTATATATGTCCCATAGGTACAGGCAAACATGGAAGGACTGTGTCCTAACATGTTTGCAGAGGACTACAAACCGCTCACCACATATGATCCACCAGCTGACACATGCATCCCACAAAAGGGCCACATAGAAACAGACAACTGGTGCCATAGCTATGTCAGCAAGCTAAGTGCAGAAATGTGTATAGTCAACCCCGTGGATATACAGTAAGTGCCCACCAATTACCACATAGGTGTTAACCCATTATGTAGTTAACATGTAATGAGAGACCTGGGGACACAGGGTGATAGATATCCTGCACTGGACAAACATGTGCTGTAGTGTTTACAGAAACATACCATATACCCACCTAATCATGAAGGATGTCAGATCTACATAAGAGGAGGTCATTGTGGCTCTGCAGTCCTCCTGCATCAGTGGTACAATCGACTACAATAGCCCCTGTGGGATGTACCTCAGCAGACACCTCCATCAACTGTAAAGTCCCCAACAGTACCTCATCAGGAGTATCAATCAGCCTACACACATGCCATGTGTTGCCTGTGTTGCTGGCATCAATAAAAATGCTGCACATAGTACAATCTGAATGGCAGTGAGCTATGCACATGACAGACCTGAACCCCAGCACTGACTTACATAGGACAGGCTGTACTGTGTGATCCATAACACAGAAGCCACTCCCACCCATGAGTGAACCCTCAGCACAGGCTACCCATAGAGTCACTTATCAATCTTCCTCAATAGGAATCCTGATGGGTGGACGGAGATGGTAGGTTTATCCTGGGTATCACTGTCATGTCACAGGTAGACAGAGGCACAGTATACCAACCATGACATATGTCATGGCAAACTCCTTACAATGTGTGTTGAAGGACAAACACACTCTCCAACTTGCATTAGCCATGGACTAGGGCACATCGCTAGTGTTTGCAATTGTACACCTATGTTGTGGGATACACTAACAATGTTGGGCAAGCCTGGTGTAAGTAGTGCATATCTGAACAGAATGCAACATGGTCAGATGTACACAACTGGCCCCAACCAGGCTGTTGTGCCCACGATCAAAATGTAAAGCAGTGATAGCAGTAAAGCCCAGGTTACTGTCCACCACAGTCAAAGTACTGCCAGTACACTATACAGTACTACAGTGTTAGGTCAGTGTGAAAGGATGTTGACGACTGCATGCAAAGTATCCCATGCAAACACTGCAGGCACAGTATAATCCTGTTGTGTTCACACACAAAGCAGTTGTACAGTAACTACACAACATGACACACAACCCACAACCATGAACGGGTGATAGTTTGTGAAGTTCACACACATCCACAAATGTGGTGGGCTGCAGAGTCCAACATATGGAATGCTCACACTGGGCATGCTCACACACTTTGACAACATGCCATGGGAAGGCTGAACTGGGCATGCTCACACACTTAGTCCAAATCTTGGTTTAGCAGTGGGACACACATATCTGGTATTGTTATGTGTTATGCCAGGAACCAACCACATTACAGCAGTCTGCCCAGTGCACACAGTTAAATGACTACAGAGACATACGTGATATAGTGGATCCCTCCCATATGCAAACAGTTTCCACAGATGCAGAGGTTGTTCATACCAACAGGGAATGCTATGGCAATAAAGATATGCAAACAGTCTATCAGCAACAAATAATGTGCATTTGACAATTAAACATAATGGTGTAGAGGTCAACACTAGGCTGTTTGCCCTAGGGAATGACAGCTTAGCCATAGTGTGCTTGGTGTTTGCTTCCCCACAGGATGCACATTCCCCTTTCCAAACACAGATGATGTCAGCACCCTAGAAGTACAGCAGGAGAAATGAAACTTCCCAGTAATCCGAATAGCGCGCTCCGCTAATGCGTCCGTCTCAAGTGTCATGACATAGTTAGATAGGGGTTCAAATCCTGCAAGTGCTCAGTGTGTGTGTGTGTCTGTCTGTGTGTGAGGTTGGCGTGTGTGTAAGTCTGTGTGAGGGAAATGTCCCTTTTGGCAAATAGGAAAAGACACTACAGGATGCACATTCCCTTTCTAAACACTGCTGATGTCAGCACCCTATAAGTAGAGCAGGAGAAAGGAAACCTCCCAGTAATGCGAATAGCGCGCTCTGCTAATGCGTCCATCTCAAGTGTCATAACATAACTAGGTAGGGGTTTGATTCCTGTGAATGGCAAGTGTGTGTGTTTGTCTGAGGGGGGTTAGTGTGTGAGGGAAATGTCCCTTTTGGAAACTGGGTGAACAGACTACAGGATGCCCCTCCCCTTTGCTAAACACTGCTGATGTCAGCACCCTATAAGTAGAGCAGGAGAAAGGAAACCTCCCAGTAATGCGAATAGCGCTCTGCTAATGCGTCCGTCTCAAGTGTCATAACATAACTAGGTAGGGGTTTGATTCCTGTGAATGGCAAGTGTGTGTGTTTGTCTGAGGGGGGTTAGTGTGTGCTGGAAATGTCCCTTTTGGAAACTGGGTGAACAGACTACAGGATGCCCTCCCCTTTGCTAAACACTGCTGATGTCAGCACCCTATAAGTAGAGCAGGAGAAAGGAAACCTCCCAGTAATGCGAATAGCGCGCTCTGCTAATGCGTCCGTCTCAAGTGTCATAACATAACTAGGTAGGGGTTTGATTCCTGTGAATGGCAAGTGTGTGTGTTTGTCTGAGGGGGGTTAGTGTGTGCTGGAAATGTCCCTTTTGGAAACTGGGTGAACAGACTACAGGATGCCCCTCCCCTTTGCTAAACACTGCTGATGTCAGCACCCTATAAGTAGAGCAGGAGAAAGGAAACCTCCCAGTAATGCAAATAGCGCGCTCTGCTAATGCGTCCGTCTCAAGTGTCATAACATAACTAGGTAGGGGTTTGATTCCTGTGAATGGCAAGTGTGTGTGTCTGTCTGAGAGGGGTTAGTGTGTGAGGGAAGTGTCCCTTTTGGCAAATAGGATAGGACACTACAGGATGCCCATTCCCTTTTCTAAACACTGATGATGTCAGCACTCTATAAGTATAGCAGGGGAAGAGAAAACCCCAGTAATGCAAATAGCGTGCTCAGCTAATGCGCCTGTCTCACGTGTCATAACAGTCAGATAGGGGTTTGAATCCTGCAATTGGCAAGTGTGTGTTTTTGGCTGAGGGGGGTTAGTGTGTGTGGGGACAATGTCCCTTTTGGTAACTAGGTGAACAGACTACAGGATGCACATTCCCCTTCTACACACTGTTCAGCAGACGGCCATGGCTCTGGCACAAGTTGTCTGTTGCTATGATGCCCCTTTGGAAGATGCTTGTGTCAGCTGGGGAGTCGATTATGGTGTCCAGTTTGCAGTCATCTGCATATTTGGACAGCCACAGTTCATCCGTGTTGGCCTGTACCTCCAATAAATATGTACTTAACAAGAGGGTCCCAGGACTGAGCCTTCTGGGACACATCCTGTAACTGTTATGGGGTCTGGCATGGCTCCAGCAATGCTAACCATGTGGGTTCTGTTCTTGAGCCACTGTGCAATCCATCTAGTGACATAGGGGCTCATATTTAAGCTGGTGAGCTTCCCTAGAATGCCCAAGTGGGGTATTGTTGCGAAGGCGTTTGCAAGGTCCAGGTAGGCTGTGTGAACCACCTTCCCCTCGGCAATGGCCTTGGTGACTGTAGCAAAGAAATCAACCGGGTTACACCCGGTAGTGCTGGTGTGCTCTCAGTAGCCCTGAACCAGGCATCTGTTACTGCACACATATCGATGTTTCCCATGCAAAGGAGTGTTTTGGGTGCATGCATCTGGAGGTTTAGACATCTGGCGTTGGGTAGCATTGCTCTTAGTGTCTTATCCCTTGTGATACCTATGAAGGTGGGTTTGTCATGTGAGCCCTGCCTAACATAGGCACTATGGGGGTAGCAAGAGGCTTTGCCAATATCTGATAGGCCAGGGGTGACAGGTGCAGGCTGTCCCTAGCAAAGCAGGTAGTTCAACAGGAGATGGATGTGTGAAGGTGTAGTGCCTGTGACTACTTAGCAGTAGCATATATGACTGCTCACGTGGACACATGTCAGGCAGGTCATATGCACTGTGTCACAGTCAATGTACATGTGAACAGGTCAAACAGTGGCAACCTCTCAAGTGGGACATGGCCATACATATAGTAGGCTACACAGATGGCACTAGGAGTCCACAGAAGCTCTATAACTATGCATTGCAGGTGTGATCGGTATTCCAGGGTAATTGCAAGCAAACATGCATGCAAACAAAGGTACAGTGAACAGGGCTCCATGTAGTCCATTGTACAACAAACAAGCTGTACCAGTTCCATAAGGTAACACTGCACATATGCAGGCGCTATGCACATGTACATGGAAATACACTGGTCAGATGGCCAGGGTCCAGTCTCAGTGCACACAAGTGTACGGAACATGCATGTACTGTCAGGATGTACAATAACTGGATATAAACCCATGTGCCCATACCTGCAGTAATACACATGTCAAATAACAGACACCGATCCTTCTCTCAGTGGTGCCATACTTAGTAGGATGTATGCTCCCTGGCCTGCCACCACAGTATCCCTGACATATATGGGGACTCTCCCTCCTGTGACAGTTCGTTATGTGTGTTGGTGCTGTCTAGCATGGTATGAGGTGTGTGCATGCAGTGCTAGTGTGCACCTGTGTGTCCTGTACCAGTTGTGTAGTTCTGCACACATATCAACATCCTCACACATCTGCATTGCAGAGTCTAGTGTGGCCAACATGCCACTTGCAATTTACATGTCCATCATTGTGTATTACTACATTCATTACCCATCCCCTGTGCTACCTATGTATGTAGGCTGCTGTTGACATCATTACCACTAGTATGCCAACATGTGCAGATGATACACTATGGTACTTACCATGGGTGTAGACAACAGGACATGACAATCACACAAATACTGCATCAGGCATGCTGTGATATACCCACAATTAAATCAGCACACAGTACTGTTCACAACATGATACTATTACTACACATCTATGTGGTCACCCTGTGCATCAGCAACATGTTAACCTGTACCTGCACAGTTGTTACAGACTGCAGGAGGTGGCACAGTTTCATCATATGCACAGGGTGTGAACTTGGTATGCCTGGGTCAGCCACCCATACCACCAATTGACATGTATGTGTATGTGTGTTGGTGAGGGACAGCAGTAGAAGGTGGGGCAGTGTTGATGCAGTGTGTGCGTGTATGCGGTAGCCCTAGGTGTTGTTATTTTGCATGTGTGTATGGATGCACACAGTTCCACCTCATGGCTGCCATATACTGGTGTTTGTGGACAGCCACAGACTGTACCTGCCAGGTCATACAGATCAGTGTCTCTGGCCACGGACACGGTACCTGTGCCTTGCAGGGTGCTACGGACCGTATCCGTACCAACCCAGACTGGGTACTGTCATCAGAAGCAGGTGTTCGCTGACTGGACACAGAGCCCTGTCGGCCCTGGCCAGAGCCACGTGCACGTGGTCTCCTGGGGCGGTCTGATGACAGCACAGACCCAGCATTGCTGGGGCTGCTGCTGGCACTACGGGTGCGGCCGCGGCCCTGTTGTCGTCCACGCCGACTGCCAGCTGCTGCTGTTGCTGGCATACGGCCACGTCGACGACGCAACCGCCCACCATCACCCTGGCTCATGGACATGTAGTTGTGGAGCCGGTGTAATATGTCCCCACAACGTCTGTCTACGACGTCGGTGAAATCACGGATGGCGGCCGCAATGTCACGCATACCGTCGGTCATGGCTGTGCGACATGCTGTCAGCTCCCTCAGACCCTGTCTGGTGTACCGTTCCATACGTGACTGTGCCTGCATGACAGTCCGAAACATAGCTGAGGTTGTAAGTCCTCTGTGGGCACGTCTGCCAGGGGCAGTACGCCCATGGATGCTCCCACGAGAACCCCTGGACATCTGTCTGTGTGGTACCATCTCTGGGCCATGCCCATGGCTGCTGTGTGGGGAAGCATGTGCCGCAGATACCACATTACCCTGGTCAATGCCCACTGTATGCTGTCCATCACCTAGGGACAGTGGTGACAAGGGGTGTATTGGCAGGATAACTGTGCGCATGGATGGTGTCGACAGCTGTGTACTGTCAATTGGCTGACCAATGGCGGACCCTGGCATACCGTCCTGTGCCACTACACCAATGTCATCAGTAGCAGTACCCACGGCACCTGACTCAGGTTCCCTGCTAGATAACACCAGAGCAGCAACAGAACCTGTGGGAAGGAAACAGGAAACACAGTTTACAATGTCTTCACACTGCCAGCGATGCACACATGCACAGGTGCACACATGCACACATGCACACATGCACACATGCACACATGCGCACATATGCACATGCACACATGCACAGGTGCACACATGCACACATGCACACGTGCACAGGTGCACACATGCACACATGCACAGGTGCACACATGCACACATGCACAGGTGCACACATGCACACATGCACAGGTGCACACATGCACAGGTGCACAGGTGCACACATGCACACATGCACAGGTGCACACATGCACACATGCACACATGCACACATGCACAGGTGCACACATGCACACATGCACACATGCACAGGTGCACACATGCACAGGTGCACACATGCACACATGCACACATGCACACATGCACACTTGCACATGCACACTTGCACACTTGCACACTTGCACTTGCACACATGCACACGTGCACACAGTTTCACACAATTGAACAGTACTCAGTATGCGTGATATTGACACACAGACACAGACACACCTACATGCATACAAGGGGCACCACTAAGTGTGCCAAAAGGTACTATTACTACCAACATCTTTACAGGTAAAGTAAATAGACACTCACCAGCATGGATAGGCTGCAATGCAGTGATACCGGAGGGTCCTGCAGACAGGAGGAAACTAATGTTAGTGGGCACAACTGTGCCAATATTACTGAGTATGATACAGGTCAGGAGTACCACAGTCGCCTTTCAAAGGTCTGCAGCTAATATTGCGGATATCACACTTGCACATTATATACTATGGTTGCAGCTACAAACAAAGGACACACCACACACATGCATTAACTACCAGTGTACACAACAGTCAACTACACATGTGACATATTACCTGCACGTTCAGTGTCCTGCTGCTGTGCGGCTCCAGCCTCCATCATGACGCATGTCTGCTGCTGTTGTTGTTGCAGGTGGACTGGAGCCACTACACTCAGGAGCAGTCCCTCCAGTCTGGTGAGTGGGGATGTGTAGCCACCCCACCACCTGTGGCGACCTGTTGCCTGTGGATATCTGACGACGCTGACGGACATGTCTAATCAAATCACTGCAGTGATGTCGCACCCGCTCATCCGTCCTATTATGCATGCCTATCTCACTTCCCCGACCGACAAGGCCCTGCCACCGTGCAGCCCTCACCTGCTGATTCTGGCTGGTGCGGAAAAGAGTGTTGCATAGTCCCGCACCAGGCTCTGGTGTATCTCCTCATCCTCAGCCACGGAGTAGGTTGCATGTCTTGGGTGGGCCATGTACCTGGGAATAAAGATAACATGGTATCAGCAATCTATGTTGGCAGACCTTGGCACACATACTACACATGCTACTTGACTGTCATGATACCACATATCACACATATGTAGCAGCTGTCTGTCTATTGGTGGATACACATGTAGATGGCCAGGTATCAGTGCTCGGCCAGCAACTGTTGTACAGTACCTGCCAGGCTACGTACGACATACTACTGGACACCAGCAGTCAGAACACCAATTCAGGTGAGGTGCACCTCCTCACTCTGTGTGTTTGTGTCTAGGTACTGTATGGCGTACATCGGCGACTACTGTGGGCTGACAACACCCTGCTTGCCCTGGATATACATATCCCACCTCCACCACCAGCACAGATGGCTACAGTGCACAACATTACAGATACAGACGTTACACTTTGTAACACTGATATGGTATCCTTACAGCCCACTGGGCCAGTGTCAGAGACAACACACAATGCTGACCCCTACACAATTGCTTTCTACAGACATCTCCAAGACCGCATGGCTCATGCATTCCCATATATGTCCAGGACACTGTCCACAAAGGGACAGCATCCTGTCCGCCGAACCCCAGCCATATACTGATTGTATTACACTTGATGTAAGCTACTACGAGACAGAGCATCAGTCTCTGAAGGGAGGGTATGTCTGAGCAGCACTGGTAAGGATCTATTTCCCATCACACTGACTACATGGGCAATGTTGAGTGGGACGTCAAGCGTGATACTGCAGATGACCAGGAGGCCTACCTGACCTATTTAGCGACCTGGTCAGGAACCATCCTCTATGCCCATGGGTAGTACACTACACATATTTCACCTACACCACAGCTAGACGACATTGTGGCGGACAGGGTCAGTGCAGGTGTCACCCCGCCCTCCCCCTGTATTAAGGCATGGTTATCCCTGCTGACCCTAACCTCAAGGTCATCACAGTTATCCAGGTGAGAGACACCCACAGGTGAGCAGAATACACGACATGGACGGGACCTGCTGGTATCCCCAGTTGCATGCTACATACCCTCTGACAGGCGCTAAACACACATATAGAGGTGCTATGTTACACTACCTTGACTACAGGGTATGTACCTGTACACTGGCACAGCACCAGTGGTTCCACTCCATGCAGGAGGCACCTCACCATACCAATACAATACAACACAATACATGACATTGTAATACAATACTATACAATATGCTAATGCCCCCGTGTCTACAGCAGCGTACTGTTCTGCTAACCTGACAATTGTGACACATGTGGTGTGATGGTACCTGCTGCCGTCACACAGTTACACAGGGTGACACATATGGCATATTACCTATCTGAGTGACATGCAGCAGGGGTATGTGTGACATGTACACATGGGGAGTCTCGCATCGTAACACTGTGTGGTTTGTTGCAGGGTGTGTCCTGTCTGTGAGTCTGAACCCGCACCTACACATGTGCACTAAATTGCAGTGGCACAGACGACACACAGCAGACAGGTAGGTTGTGGATGGTGGGCGGTGGTACAATGCCTGTTGGACATCTGTCATGGGTGTGACCTCCATATGTGCATCTGGGGGTGGTAACCTGTACGTGGCGGCATATGTGTACTCTGTGGTGTTGACAGTCACTGTGCAATGGTACTGTGTTTGGGTGCATTGTCACCGTGTTGTACATGTCACTGTGTCCTTCTACATATCTGTTGCTGTCGTGTGAGGTCCATACCATGGCATACATTACGTGCTGTGGGGGGTACACCGACCTACATGTCCATGCCTGACTGACCATGTGTGCGGACACATACCATGTGCAGCTATTCCAGGGATAGTGTGCCACTGTGACTATCATTGGGGCCACTATTGTACACATGTCTGACCCTGACCACCCCTGACACATGCAGTGGTGGGCGGACACTCATTTATATGGTGGTTACCTGTGTAGGTGATCTGGACTGTGGTATGATACTCCGGATGTGACACTGGTGTTCACTCCGTGCCTTTGTCACCAGGCACCAGTTGCAATACATCTGTACACATGTGCCTCACTCCAGCTCTGTATACATCTCTCTCTCTCTCTATACATATATCTATGTATTAAGATATGTCTATATGTCTATTTCTATATACATGTACATATGTGTGTATACATTTGCACATATATATATATTGATGTACATATTCTGCTGTAGATGTGGGGGCAGAGGGGGTGTGGGCGACAGGGGGCAGGCTGTGTTGCAGGTCAGCATATACAATCATACCTGTAGGTGGTCAGATCAGTCTGTCTATGTATATGTATCTACATATATCTATCTCTGCATGTGTGCATTACATAGATATGTCGCTACAATATTCTATCAGCATCTGTCTATGTAGTCCTACATCTCTCTCTCTCTATGTATGTATACATATATGCATATCATATGTATATATATACATATAAGATATATACACATACATATGTTGACATAACTACATAGCCATATGTTGGACAGGTATGTCAGCATATATGTCTACCTTACTGTATACACACACTAACATACTGCTAAACATACATAGCTGTGTAATCTAATTAGTACATGGCAGTACAACCTACAATCAAACGACATATATATGTGCACATAGATGCTCACACATACAACTGTATGTACAGCCTTCACTGATAGGTGCTGTATATCCCCTGCCCATTACACATCTTCATATACATATGGATACAGCCCAATAACACATATGGAGGGTTCACAGTATGTACACCTTGATAGTATTACTTTACAGTACCTGTGTTTGTCACAGCTGTGTCTGCGAATGTCTGTCTCTCTGTCCTGCTGCTCCGATTCACAGTTGCAGCTTCCAGGTAGCTGTTGCTGGGGATTGCTGTCTGTCTGCTTAGTTGCAGTCTAGTTCTGGGTGTGGTTCTCCTTCTCTCTCTCTCTCTCTCGCTCTCTCTGTCTCTCTGTGTCGCTGTCTCCCTCTCTCTCTCCAGGTGCAATGTAATTATTGCATGCGTGGACATGGAATACAGCATACTTTTGTAGGTATCTGCATATGCCCATGTGATGGCCTCTGCACCAATTGTTAGCCAGCATTTGCTAATTGCATGCAGCCTGTTGTGTACTGATTGCAGTTCTCACTGTGATTTCAGAACTGTGCTATAAAAGGGTGTGTGAAATAGGCGTAGCCCTTTCAGATGTTAATGGCAGGGACCATGCTGTTATGCTGTGGACAACATTCTGTGAGTGTAAAGGTTGGTATCTCTAATTTTACTCGGTGGGTTGTGGGTTAACATTCCTCCATTCATTTCTCCAGTTTCCTGTACTGACTGTGTATGTACACTAACAACTACTACTATTGTTGATGTGTGCATGTGTGTGTGTGTGCTTTCCTTTCACCTTTGCTTGCACTCTGTTGCTACGTCTTCAATAGTTGCCCTTTACTGTCAGTACTGGTGTGCCTGCTAGGTGTCTTGACTGTTGTGTGCTGCTGTAGCTTTCCTATTTCCCATGTACATTCACACCCTGGAATGCTTGCTATATCTGCTAGGGTGTTACAGCATGCAGTGTGGTCTGGCCATGGTGTGGGCCTTGACATCTATTAGCATATGTGGGTATGCTGCTGAGCAGGCCCCAGAGGCTTTCAGGTTCACCAGTTATGTGCCTCATGGAATGGTACATATCAGTGGGGTGCACCCATTAATATGTCTGGTATGCTGCAGTTGTGACTGTGGGTTAGCATGAGCATAGGTATTACTACACTTTTTCTGCCATGCGAGTGGTGAATACTTTCTGGACTCCATAGTTACCATTGCATGTGTTACACCTTTCTGCCTACTGTTTGTACATTTCACATGGGGTCTGTGGGGCATCCCTGTAAGACATTCACTGTTGCTATGTCTAGGTTCTTAACTATTCAAATATGGTGGTGTTGAACCCGTCATGTGTACAGATATTTGCAGGCTGTCCACATGTCTGCCTCATAATTTGGTCATTATCTCATGCACACCTTTATCTGGCAGGTCAGTCTGGGCTCAAGTCAGAATATGGTGACAAACATTCAAGTTCCAGACTACATACCCTTCCAAACATCCCACAAGGTGTAGACCCTGTTACTTTCTGAACTGTCTGCATTTGTTGTAACTTCATTTGTAATGTGTCCCTGGTTTTGGGCCTTTGCTCCACATATTGTATTACTTGGTCCGGATGTGTTCCTGTAAGAGGTTGTGGGGTATGGGCAGTGCTTATCCTGCTGTGAGTATGTGTGTGTCTTGCAAGGTGCTATGGTGACATTATTACCTACTAGCTTCCAACTAGCATGGCTGTTTCTGTTCACACACTACTATTATGGAAATCCACCAGTTTTGTTTGTGATTCTACATGTCATGCTTTGTGTACTACACATCTATATTCCCTTTACATTCATTCCTACTGTTAAATGATATATTTACTTTAGCACAGTGTTTCTATGTAAGAGTCATGGCTTAGTGGTAAGACATGCAGACTATAGTTGCCAAGGTCCTGGGTTCGGGACTCACAGTGGGATTTTATTTTTCTTTTGAACTGAGTACAGGACCTGTCAATCAAAGTGACTAAGGCACTTTTAAGCAGTTGTAACCGGGTTAGCGCTGGTTTGCGCGGAGCTCACGCATGCGCACTGGCGGTTAGCTCCGCGCACACAAGCGCACACCCGCTTACAACCGCTTAAACGTGCTTACTCTTGCGCACACCCGCGCTATTTTCTTTGAAAGAAAAGAAAACGGGAGACAGGAAAGTGGTGAAAAAGGGGTCACAAAGAGGGTAAGACAGTAGGGAAACAAGCTTGGGATGTGCAGGAGGGATGTAGGTAAGGCCCATAGCTGCCCATTTCTTCAGCAGCAACAGCTGTGCATATGTATGTAATTTGGTGTGACATTTGAAACCTTCCACCCCTGAGAGAGGTGTCAGGACAACAATAATACCTGTTGTACAGCCAATTGGAATTGATGGGTTCCATGTCCAGTAGACATGTGTGCGGAATGGGCAGCTATGTATGGGGCGTAATTTTTTTGTGGGTACAGAGTGCCCTTTTTTTTTTTTTTTCAGGTGAGAGTGGTATGTCAGGTGAAGGTAGTCGGTACAGCTGGGGAGGTAGGTTGGGTAGGTTAACAGACAAGACAAACAAGACGCATACAGGGTGGTAGTATGACGCGTGTGGGGTTGTTACACAAATGACAGGGACGGAGGTTGGGATGTCCAGAGCCCATGAGCCCACAGATGGCAACAGTGGAACTGATATCCCCACCCATAGGCAGTTGCCACTGTTCCTTCACTGCCCAGGACGTGCTGGGGGCTGTGTAGGCGGGGCAACGGGCAAGCCCGTTAGTTGCGCCACCCGTGCCTCGAGCTGGCGTAGGGGCTCGAGGACAGAGTCCCGAATCTCCCTACGCACCACAGTCCGGACGCTACGGAGGGTGAGTGGTGGATCTCCTCCGGCCACACTTGCAGAGGGGGGGCGAGCCCCGTCCCCTGCAGCGCTTCCACCCGCAGGTGGCACAGGGCCACCGGAGGAGGGTCCGGACTCGGCACTAGTGCCAGGTGCACTCGCCAGCTGAGGTGGGAGAGGTGGGTCCGCCGGAACCCGCCTTCCCTGTCGTTCTATGTTTTGCATTATGTCATAACAGTTTGGGTTAGTGACATATAAATACCATTCACAGTTAGTTTTAACAGCATGCATTAGTATTCCCATTAACCACACACCCAGTTATTCACACCATTGAACAGCGTGCATAGCACATGCATAATTTCAACAGTAATACACAGTCCAACAACATGCAGGGTTGGTTGATGGCAACAGGCCATCAGGTGTGGATGTATGAACAGGGCGGATGCATCAACAGACATGCAAATATATATGACCCAACAGGACAGATGTCCAGGGGTGGTAATTGTGATTGCACATACCATTTTCCCGTGGAATGGGTTATAGATGGTTAGAGGGTGGGGTAAATCAGACATATTATTAACACCTTCGAATACAACCACATATGCTGTACATTTATAATAGCTACAGTTATATACACACTACTGTTCTGACTACAGTGTCCTATATGTTAACTACTTAACCTTGCAGATGGGACTGTTACTGCAACATAAGTCTACATTTTATTGCTGTTCATACACAAGTCATATCGAAATTTGTGCAGATACATCTCCTGTTAACTGTTCTTTCTATAACTGTAGACAGGTGTGGATGTTTGGGATATCAGACAGTCATCCTATCTGCATATTTCAGACTGGGAGCAGCATATCCAGATTTTGGTGTACACATTCCACATGCAGCAACACTTTGAACAGATGTTTCTGTTTGGTTTTGGGTCTCACATGCATTTAATTATGTCCTGACTGCAGTATACTTTATTCAGGGGTTATTACTACTGTAGTGCTGTATTCCTGACACTTTCTCACACTCTCTCACTTGCTTTCATGTTACTATTCAGACTGGTACTTCTAGGCTTTATTGACATGTTTTAACAGAAATTATTGCAGTTCTTTCCAGCACTCTCACTTCTGTCATGTTTCAGTATTTCCACAAGTATACATCTCACACAGGTGGATTCATCCTCTTCTGCAGCTATACTTTACCTGCTGCTGCTGTTTGTGTACTATTTTCTTACAGGCAGGGCAGTTTTATTTACAAATATGTGTTGGACAGTCTCATGATTAGTTTCATCTTACAGGCTGGGAACTGTTGTAATCAGGCAATACTTGCATAAACTTTCACACTCTGTGAGTTGCAGATTTAATTCCTTCCTGGCTACACTGCACTCTTATGCTAACTGTCATACATTTATATATCTTTACAGTTACTAGTAGTGGATTACTGACCTGCCTGGTGGCGCAACCGCACCAGCCTATCAGCATAGGCTCTGCGGTTCGCAGAACGGACACCTGCAGCTGTAATATAAATGAAGTAATATTGGAATACACATCTCCATGATTTCAGGTAGTTTAACTTTCTACAAACATAATTAATTTATACTTACTCAGTGGTGGGGCGTTGGGTGATTGCCGGGCCTCCTGGATCCAACGGTTCAGTTGGTCCTGCTTACGTCTCTTCAGGTCCGCATGGTGGTGACGGACCTGCTCACCTGTCCTAGGAATTCCTGTGGCACTGGTGAGTTCATGAGCCAACTGGTCCCACGCCTCAGCCTTGTACGCTCCCCAAAGGACCTGGCCCTGCATGAGTTGGGCCTCATGGTTATGGACTAGGAGCCAGGCCATGTACCTGGACTCCTCAACACCCCACCTCTGCGCTTGGAAGCGACTACCCTCACCTACACCTGACATTCTAACTGCAGGTCTGTTCTACAATCGTTTATGCTGTGTATTCCCGCCTATGGGGCTTATATAGTCCGTTTTTCCCGCACATATCTGTGATTGGCCAGTTTGGAATTGTATCAACTTCAGTAAACCTGCATTGTCATGCTGTAGTTTGTATTCATTCCTATATATGAGCTGATATTGCATTTCTATGAACTGCTGTCATGGCTTAGTGGTTCTGTACCTTGACTATGGTGTATAGTATCCTGGGTTCGAACCTGGCCACTGCTTTTTATTTTTCAGGACTGTCTAGACATGTTGAGGGGTGTGTCTGTGTAAAGGCATTTTGGATACGGCTTGCTCACCGTTGCCCGTCGGTTAGCTCGTTTGCGCGGTGCGCAGCTCCGCGCAAACGGGGTACGCCGGTTTAACACTGATTTGGCTATTGGCACGCATATGCCGCTTAGCGCAATTAGGGGCACATATATTTAGCGTGGTAAACCACTGCTCGGCTACAGGCACTCATTTTGCACCAGTTAAACCTATGCTTATCTACGGGCACATAATCTCACTCTGTTGAACTGTAGCTCAGCTATGGGCATATAAGGCAGTTTATATTCATTTCTTGGCTCACATTTATTCAATATAAATAGGCTATTACATTGCATTTTACATATATTCTGGTTTTATGTGTACATATATGTGTCAGAGACTTGTTTCATGCTTATTTTGAGAAAAAAAAAATTTGTGTTGTGGGGGCTCGAACCATGGATGCCTGCTCTGCAGCCGGCATCTCTACCGCTTCGCTATTGCTTTCTGGCTTATTTTGCATATGTAGTTCTTATCTGCTTTCACGCTGACTGCTAACTGTAGCTGCGCTTACGGGCACGCCACAAGCGCACTCACAGTTAAACATCTTTACAATTTAAAAAAAATATTAAATGTACATTGATATTTCTTTTATGTTTAATAGTCTGTAGGGGCATGTGTTGTGTTGTGTTTATTCACATTTCCGTGGACTCTGTTGTGGGTGTGTACTTTGGACACTTTTAGACTTCTGGGGGCGTGTCCGCTTGCAGGGCTCAGCCTACGGACACGCCCCCTACTGTCTTACACGGCCGTGTTCGACTTGGGTGTGATTCAGCATGCTCTCATGAATATGCAGAGCATGCTGACATCACTCAGTTTAACTGCAGCCTCCGTGTAAGAGTTATAACTCTTACACGGGGGCTTCGTGAATCCTGGGGTTAGTTTAAAAAACTTAATTTGTGTCAGCACCATGTTCAGAAACATTAATAATAATAATGGAAATCATTAATTCCTTGGCAAATATATACATCTTCCCATATCAGCTGTGTCTGCCCATCCCACTCTCTCAAAAGATGAGGATGATGGTGTTCATGAGTTGAATGTAATAACTAATGATAAAATTGAACTTGATAGCACTTAAAATTATACAATATCAACAAAAGCACTGGTCAGACATATAACAGTCTGTAGCAAGCTTTAGTGACTCGCTGTTAAAAAGCTGATGTTAACACACCATTACAGATTGCGGATATGTTCATAGGAATTCCATGAATAACAGTTATTAGCAACAATGCACAAAATATATGATAATATCAATAAGTGGAATATGCTTTTCTAAAAAATGCTATGGATTAATTAAACCAAGGTAATTTCAGATATGTTTCCCCTATGTGGGTTGGAACCCACAGCATGCTAAAATACATACATGCTATCCCATTTCCTTACCAGCTGAGCTAACAGCCGCCATATGCTTTTTCTAAACAAACAGGTACTTCTTTACTAACCCTGCTTGAAAAAGCTGATGTTAGCAGAGTGTTACAGATTATGGGAATATTTGTAGGAATTTGATGACTAAATCAGTTATTCATAGCCATCCACAACACAAACATTAATATCAATTAGTGGATTATGCTTCTCTAAAGAAATGCTATGGGTGAAATAAATTAAGATAACAATTTCAGATAAGTTTCCCTATGTGGATTGTAACTCCAGTACGCCAGAATGTAGGCATGCTGCCCAGTTTCCTTCCAGGCAGCAGGGGTTTCATTTCAACAAACAGGTACTGCAGGTGTTTATTTGAATTCCTAGAGACAACAGATGAATACGGAAACTGCACATACTTATAGGACAGTTTATTGTAAAGAAAGAAATAACAGCTATCAACGCATACCTGAAAACATATCTGTAAGCAGTCAGACAGGCATTCCTTTTGACTTAAATGAATGTGAATGTATTAAGTATATTTACTTTATTAGCAGGAATGAATTATTATTCTGATGTATAACTGTGCAGAAGGCAATACCATCATCAGTGGCCTTGGCACTATAGACATCTGTGATGCATGAGGACAGTGGCTGTGTGAAATGATGTTCTTATATGTTGTAAATCATATGATCATCTACAAAGGTCATAATTAGGGATATTATAAACATTATTAAAGATGTGAACAGCATGACAATTGAACACTTATAAGGACAGCAGTTACCATGTTCACTTTATTTCCATGAAATAATTGTTACAACAGCTAGTTAATGGTTACAAAACACATCTATACCACACGACTGAAGGAACCAAAACCAATAAAATAAAAGAAAGCAGTGGAACAAAGCTCTTCAAAAATTACCTTTATTACACCAATAGAACTAGTTGTATCGGTGTAATAAAGGTCGTTTTTGAAGAGTTTTGTTCCACTGATTTCTTTTATTTTCTTTTATTTTAAAAAACACATCTATCTTATATATATTTATGTATGTATGTGTGTATGGGTTTACCATCAGAAGATCAAACCTGACCCCATCGAATGATGGGATCATCAACCTACTTCCGCGACACAGACAATGTCAAATTTCGACATTGTCGAAATACGACTCACCCTAAACCTCGGAAGAGGCTTTAACACGGGTGGAGATGGAAACGAGATTTGTACTTCAACAATGTCGGGTTCGACATTGCCACAATTCGGCCTCCAGACTTCAACTGATGTGGGTTCAACCAAACCCACTTCGACCTTCTGATTGTCACCCATGTGTATGTATATGGGATATAGATATATCTCTAACTTCTGAAGGAATGCTCAAGTATACATAGGAGAGTTGCACTTGCTGTAGAGATCCACCTCAGTGACCCTCTGTTGAATCTCCTCCATGTCCCTCTGATGCAGGTCATCATAGTGGTGGTGAACCTGTACTCCAGGGTAGTAGATCACTGTATGTGTTTGGTGCTAACTTGTAATCTGGCTCCATATATCTATCTTTGCAAAGTTCCTTGGCCTGGCTGTCATTCTGATGCTCCACTAGAGCATACATGATCAGCATCTGGGTGGTCTCCTCCTTGGTCCAGTTGGGTACATAGACACATCCCAGCCTCCTTGAAGTAGCTTTCACAATCCATCAATGGAAAATACCTGAAATATGGAAAAATAGAGAAATGCACACTTAGGTCCCACTGAGTTCATAGGTAACAATGGTCTGATCAGTAAATGCATAAAAATCATTATTTGAAAGTGATGCTAAGGTCATCATTGGCAGATAACAGGCATGTGCCACACATGGTACTGTTTATCAATACCTATTGGGTGTTTATGCATTACACCAGGGTGTTATGGTGCATGTAGCCAGTTTACATGGAGATGCACAAATGAGATTCCAAAGCCTAGAATTTTAAGGAACTTCATTAATTATGTATGGCATAAATGGTACTTATCAGAGTGAGAGGTATATTGGCAATTGGAAGCATTTATGTTTTGGAGATTATTACATCTGCTAAAGTCAGTCATTCTCAAAGGTACCTGTTTAAATTAATTTTTGCTCAAAATGTGAGCTTTAACAGAACTTGTTGTAAATTACTGGACTGATGTTTAATTGATGTTTACACATACAGGTGCTGCTATTTTAACTAACTGATTTCATTCCCATATGCAGTTGTACAGAAAGAATTACATTGCAAATGTAATATATAAAGGTAGATTTACAGATCATCTGCAATTCTTACTGGTGATTCCTTGCACTCTGTGGTGCAACTACGGAAACTATACATAAGTACTATATTATACTGATTTTTACAGATATTTTTTTACTTTGTTTCTTAACAAAAACATTACAAAACATGTGCTGTTGCTGTTACATATATTTCTTTAATGGTGCTTCTTACCAAGGGTGTTATCTCTACTGGCTTAATATACAAAGGAGCTACCTGCCCATGGATCCCAAGGTTTTTCATCGCTTTCTGTATTTTGTTCAATTGTTAGTTTGTTCATAGGTTCATGGGTGTGTACTAGGCTAAGGTCCCTGGGGCCTATACAAGCTTAGCCCAAGAATATTCCATGGCATCGTGCCACCCAAAGTTAGTTCCCAGTGCCCCTGTCAAGCAGGGCCATTGAAGTGAACTGATCCCCAGGGTGAATTTCCTTAAAGAGGACCAGTGGAGTGCTCTGCTTGACCTGAATGGGAAGTTTGTTCCAGAGTATGGGAAGTCTCTGGGTTAGGAACCTGTCCCTTCTGTTTATTTGTGGTAATGAGGTTTAGGTCCCTAGAAAGTGTGGCACGGAGGGACTGGAATTTCTTTAGGTGTAGCATATCTAACAGCTCTGGGTCAGACATGGCTTTATAGGTCAAGCAGAGATGGCCTCTAAGTAGGTGATATGAGACAGAGTATAGCTGGAGTTTTTTGAGTCTGTCCATATAGGGCATGTGTCTAAGGCCTATGATCCTTTTAGTTAGGTACTTTTGTGGCCTTTCCAGTTGTTGTAGGCGTCTGGTGAGGTACATACCAAATGGGACATTATATTCTATAATAGGTCTAATGAAGGATGAGTAGAGAGGGATTATGACCTCTTTCTTCGTGGATGAGAAACCTTTTGTACTGAGATGTGCTACATAGAAGGACTTTCTGACCACAGTGGCAATGTGGTTATCAAAGGAGAGGTTGCTGTAAACCTGTGTCCCCAGGCCTCTTATCACACCTTTGGTGTTTAGTGGACTACTGCCTATGTGGTAGTTCACGGGCACCAAATTTTTCCCAAAGGGAATGACAATGCACTTTTTGGCATTGAGCTTAACGCCATGGTTCTGGCACCAGTCATTGGTCTCAGTGAGGCCTTGTTGTAGAATATCTACATCAGTTGGACAATCAATAATGGCTCCCAGTTTGCAGTCATCTGTGAACTTGGTCAACCAGAGTCCCTTTGTGTTGGCTTGAACTTCAGAGAAGTAGATGCCAAACAGGAGAGGACCTAGGACCGATCCCTGTGGAACACCACTTGTAATTGGTCAGTAGTCACATTTAGAGTCTTCTACTTTTACAGTGTGGGTTCTATCAGTGAGCCAGTTGGTGACCCATCTTATGACATAGGGGTTTATTCCTAGTTTAGTGAGTCTATCTATGATTCCTGAGTGAGGGATGATGTCAAAGGCCTTGGCAAGATCTAGGCTGGCTGTGTGAACTACCTTGCCCTCATCCACAGCTCTGGTGACAGACTCGAAGAAGTCTGCCAGATTGAGCAGGCATGATCTACCTTTCACAAATGCAAACTGCATGGGGTCCAGAGTTTGGAGATTCCCTATGTCCCTATTAATAAGGTCCATGATGATGTGCTCCATAGCCTTACATATCACCTGTCAGGCTAATGGGGCAGTAGTTCCCAGGGTCTGTAGCCGCTCCCCCTTTGTGGAGTGGGATGACCGTAGCAGTGTGCCATTCGATAGGAACAAAGCCTGAAATGAGGCTGTGACTGAACATGGTACTCAGGTGTGGTGCCAGTTCACTTTGTAGTTCATGTAGAACACAGCCAGAGATATTATCAGGTCCCATGGAAGCTGTATTCTTGGCTTTGGACACTGCAGTTTTTACTTGTGCAGCTGTGATTATAGGGACTTAGCATTCCTCAGGTATTGTGATGGGCCTTTTAGGGGTGATAGGGGGGTAAAGTTCACACTGAACCTGTTGGCCAATATGTTGGCAATATCAGTTGGTTCTGTATATGTAGTGCCATTGTGCTGTAACTCAGAGCAGATCTGAGTATTGCCATGTAGATTCTTGACATAGCTGTAGAATGCCTTGTGGTTGTCTTTAGAATCTGCGTCAATTTTGTTTTTGTAGCTAGCTTTAGATGATTTGATGAGGGATCTCAATTTTTTGCTGAGGCTAACAAGGGAGTTTTTCCAGTCTTGGGATTTCAGTCTTTTCTGCAACAGTTTTTCCTTTTGTTGTAGAGTTTGTTTATGGTAGGGGACCACAAGATTGACTTCCTTTTTTGGAAGAGAGTGTCTTGGTTCTTTCTGGTATGGCCTGTTCCATGCACTTGTGTATGTGCTCATACACTGCATTGGTGTATGATTCAGCAGTCATGTACCTATTTTCCATCTGCATGGGCATTGTGAAGTTTGCCACCTCTGCTTTTAGAAGCCCAAAATTGGCTTTGGAAAAGTTTTTACAGTGGTTTCCTTTTGTGGGGGTGTGGGATGTGGATGTCCATGGTGATAAGCTTCTGGTCAGATCTGACCAGGGAGGAATTGATTTCCATTGTAGAACAATGATCGCCGATGTTGGTAATGACCAGGTCAAGGATGTTTCTACCCCTTGTGGGGGTAAGAATGAGTTAGTCCAGGGCATTGGAATTAATGAATTCTGGAAAATGTTGAACAAGTGTGTTGGTGGGCAGCCATGGTGGTGCAGCGGTTAGTGTTGCCACCTCACAGCAAGATGTTCTCCAGTTCGATCCTCATCTAGGGTGTCTTCTGTGGGGAGTCTGCATGTCCTCCTTGTGGCCGCGTGGGATTCCTCTGGATGCTCTGGTTATCTCCCACATCCCAAAGACATGCTGTAGGTGAATTGGACACTCTAAATTGGCCCTAGGCGTTGAATGCGTGCACGTGTGTGCTTTCTGTGGAAGGTTGAGTGCTGGGCTGGCAACTCGACACAGTAAAACTCCACTGCCAATCATGAGCGGACAGGTGATCCACTGTGACAACACCTAACCAGGAAAAACTGGAAGATGAAGTTGAACAAGTGTGTTGGTACATGAGTAATTTTCCCATTTAATGGAGGGGTAGTTAAAGTCTCCCAGTATAAGGGTATTGGGTTGTACCCTAATATTTTCCAGTGTGTTTATGAATGTGGAGTGGGAGTCTTTGGACATGGTGGGGGATCTATAGCAGCCTACAACCTGGATTGCAGTTTTACTCAGTGTTAGCTGTACCTGAAGTATCTCTGATGCATTATGTTGGGCTGCTTGTCTGGAGGTGTGCATATCTTTTATGAATATGGAGACACCACCACCTTTAGTGCTTCGATCCAGATTTGGGGGCCAAAAGGTGTGGTATGAATTATAGCCTGGTAGTGCTGGGGTGCTCTGTGCAGTGACTAGGTCTCGGTCACTGCACAGATGTCAGTGATCTCCATTTTAAGGAGTACTTCAAGCAAGTGTATTTTGAGATTTAGACTTCTAGCATTGAGTAGCATAACCCTCAGATTTCATTTGCTTGTAACTGTTACAGAGGTAAATTTGTCTTCAGGACATTGCCTAAAAAAGGCACTATAGGGGTGGCAAGAGCCTTGGCCAGTACCCGGAATCCCAGGGGTGACAGGTGCAGGCCATATCTGGCGAAGAATTGAGGTCTGTCAATCATGTCATCTCAGGCAGACACATACTGGATTCCCTCAGAATGACACCAGAAACTTAGCCAGTTGTTAAAGTCAATCATTTTCTGTTTGTACTGTGGTATCATTCTGGGTGGTGGTAGGATGCTATTCAGGGTTAGGGTCATACATGCCTGGGCTACAAGATTGAGAGATCCTCTACGTCTTTTTTCATGTAGTCCAAGGAGGAACATCTCAGGTTGTTCACACTAACATGGACAATGACAGAGTCATATTTGTACCTGTTGTGGAGTGACCTAAGTACGTGTGTTATGTGGCAGATCCTGGCACCCAACAGGCAGCTGATTGTAACTTTCTCCTTATTCAGCCTAGTGAGGGGGACATCAGTGTGCCTTACTATTGAGTCACCTATGACTGATGTATTGGGTAAGTTGTTTTGCCTTAGAGGTTTTGGTTGAGTGGCACACTGTTTATGTGAGCTATGTGTTTCGTGGTCTGTGCTGGGATGTGGTGGTTATTTGTGTTTCTGCCTCGGAGGTCTTTGTTGGGAAGATTTTTATTGAGAGCATCCACGAAAGTAGGTGTGTGTTTAGTGCTACTATGTGAGGGTTGTGGTGGTGTGTGTTCTGGAGGGCAATGTGCTGAGTGTGGTGTGGTGCAGGGGTTAAACTTTTCCTCTTGACTGACTAATCCAGTCTTGGCTGGAAAGTGCTTGGCTTCCAATTTGGCTATATATGTGCATCTCTCACAAGTCATAGTGTTGGGAGGTAAGAGGAGAGGGTTGTCTGTGTACATGAGGCAGTTGCTACATTGTCAATGGAAGCCCAAGTTCACCAGATTAACAGGAGAAAGTACAGGGAACTGACCTTTAGACATGCCTTGATAGATACTCAATATCTTAAGTACTGGAGCTGTTATTTTACTTTCCTTTGTGGAGAGTTTAGTGCTGATAGCAGTATATATGCCACAGTAAATGCTACAAGTAGTTCTGAGCATGTGTTGGGCTTAAATTATCTAGTTTGAGTGCAAAAATGTGAAAGCTAGCAAGATCTAAGGGAATATTTGAAGAGTAGACTTTCTGGCTCCGGTAATAGTTTACCCTAGCTTACCGGCACTGCGCGTCACACAAGCCCGCGCAAACACAGGTTTTTAAGGCAAAAATTAAAAGGGATAGAAAGCAGCCCAAAATAGCCAATAAGGTACATTTTCAGAGCTGGAAACCACTCCTCTAGTGATAGATAAGCTGCTCAGTCCTTACCCCTCCCACTGATAAGCAGAAAGAATTCCCTCTACAACAGCAAGGTCCGGACAACTCAGAAACTCAAACTACAGTCCTGGAATCAGAAAATCTGAAATCCAGACTATTCTAGCTATAGAAAATGGCAGGAAACGAGCAAATAGATAGGATTTTTTTTCTTTTTTTTTGAAAAACAGTCAGAAAAACAATTTAAACAGCAGTAAACACACTTATAAGGCACAGAAAAGGCTAGCACACTTGAGGGTGTAACCTACAACAGTAAATACAGTAGAAATAACTTAAAAACTTACTAAAAAGTGCAGTAAGCAATCTTAAAAAACAAACTACAGTATCAGTAAATGCAGTAAGCTGAAACTGGCTAGTTTAAAGTGCAGAAAGCAATCATAGGCAAAAAAGGCAAACAAAGGTAGTTATAGTCAAAGTCTCTCTTTCTTCTTTCTACTGCTGTAGTATTTTGCAGGACACCAAAACAGGATCCGCAGAGCTAAAACAAGCACAAACCCATGCAAACATGGGTTATTAAGGCAGAAAATTAAAAGGGATAGAAAGCAGCCCAAAACGGACAATAAGGTACAATTTCAGAGCTGGAAACCACTCTTCTAGTGATAGAGAGGCTGCTCAGTCCTTACCCCTCCCACTGATAAGCAGAAAGACCTCCCTCTAGCACAGCAAGGTTTAGACAACTCAGAAACTCAAAATACAGCCTGGAATCAGCATATCTGAAATCCGGACTATTCTAACTAGAGAAAATTGCAGGAAATGAGCAAAGAGATAGGATTTTTTTTCTTTTTTTTTTTTTTTTTTGGAAAAGCAGTCAGAAAAACAATTTAAACAGCAGTAAAACACACTTACAAGGCACAGAAAAGGCTAGTGCACTTGAGTGTGTAGCCTACAACAGTAAATACAGTAGAAATAACAAAAAATGACTAAAAAGTGCAGTAAGCAATCTTAAAAAGCAAAATACAATATCAGTAAATACAGTAAGCTTAAAATGGCTAGTTTAAAGTACAGAAAATAATTATAGGCAAAAGAAGGCAAATGGAGGTACTTATAGTCAAAGTCTCTCTTTCTCCTTTCTGCTGCTGTAGTAGTTTGCAGGATGACAAAACAGGACCCGCAGAACTAAAACAAGCACAAACCCATGCAATCACGGGTTTTTAAAGCAGAAAGTTAAAAGGGATAGAAAGCAGTCCACAATGGCCAATAAGGCACAATTTTAGAGATGGAAACCACTCCTCTAGTGATAGATAGGCTGCTCAGTGCTTACCACTCCCACTGATAAGCAGAAAGACTTTGTAGCATTTTAAGGTAAAATGCATGCAGACCCCTGTGGAATCATGCTGCTGTCTTTGGATCTCCATTCAACATATATGTAGTGTGAGGGGTTCTAATCTCACACAGATACTCTAAAGATATTACTACTTATGATAATTTTACAAATGTTATGTCTGAAGGCATTGCTGTTGCTTTTTATATATCACATTAGTATTTGTTACAGACAGTGTTGTACAGCCTTTGCATTGCACAGGAATGCATACTGCTTATATTGACATACTCTGTCCATAGAATCAACTGCATAAACGGGCTCATACAAGAATGTGATCATGTGCATATCACTGTCTTTCAGATGGTCCGCCATCTTAGGGGTGATAATGTCTACCCACAGAAAAATGAAATCATACTTGATGCTCTCTGATAACATGGACAGAGATTTCTTGGCCATTCTGATGATACAGTTTGGGGACATGAAATCTAGACCAACCTCACCAACATGATGAATGTGGCTGGAGGTCACAACCAGTCCCATGATCCCTATGGATGATGCTGCTCAAACATGATCCTTCACACAGCCAACAGATTAAGAAGATATGAGATATCAGGGGATGCTAACAGTGGCAAACCTCCATGACCCCCCAATGACATCACAATGTTTCTGGCCCCACTGCATACAGCAAGAGGAGAGCAATGCATACCCAGGGATGAGATTAAAGCTGGAGTACCAGGACAAACATGTATGTCTTTTTTTCCATGACATGGCTGGGTATAGAGACAATCACTGCATATTGCTATAGCATGCACATTAATGTATTGGAAGTTTTGATTTACAGCAGCAGATTTGAGCCATGCACACACATCCACACAGACTGAAGATGATGAACATAAATCTAATAACGTATTCATAGAACTAAAGTACAGACAGAGCAGTCCAACCAACTTGTGTAATGCTGTTTGCATTAATATTCACAGGTATATCTACTTTGGGACAAAACCAGGGAAGAGCAGGTGAGTGTCTCCATACTGTGTTCCTGTGACCACTACCTGTTATTGCCTCAGACTCATTTCATGGCACTGTTGTTTACTGTCATATTGTTATTTCCCTAATATTGCACACTACAGGTACATCCAGTGGGGGCTCAAGCCGTGCAGGTTCAAGTTCAGACAGAGCAGGTATATTACTGCAAAAGTTACACAGCTTGCAATAATGTGTAGTACACATGGGATACATAACATTTATGCCAATATTTTTCAACACAGGTCCATCTGTCATAGAAGTGCAACATCCATCACGTGAGTATCTGTGGCACCTGTTACTGTGTTGTACATGTGATGCTGTCAGTAATGTTTTTGCTGCATACATGATTGTGCTGTCTTTCTCTTTAATTTCCCACTGCAGGATCCACAGTACAACCCATACTTGTCATTGCTGTGTCAGTGGTATATTATTAACTGTTTCATACTTGTCATTGCTGTGTCAGTGGTATGTTATTAACTGTTTCATACTTGTCATTGCTGTGTCAGTGGTATGTTATTAACTGTTTCATACTTGTCATTGCTGTGTCAGTGGTAAGTTACTAACTGTTTCATACTTGTCATTGCTATGTCAGTGGTATGTTACTAACTGTTTCATACTTGTCATTGCTGTGTCAGTGGTATGTTATTAACTATGTTTCATACTTTCATTGCTGTGTCAGTGGTATGTTACTAACTGTTTCATACTTGTCATTGCTGTGTCAGTGGTATGTTACTAACTGTTTCATACTTGTCATTGCTGTGTCAGTGGTATGTTACTAACTGTTTCATACTTGTCATTGCCGTGTCAGTGGTATATTATTAACTGTTTCATACTTGTCATTGCTGTGTCAGTGGTATGTTATTAACTGTTTCATACTTGTCATTGCCGTGTCAGTGGTATGTTATTAACTGTTTCATACTTGTCATTGCTGTGTCAGTGGTATGTTATTAACTGTTTCATACTTGTCATTGCTGTGGCAGTGGTATGTTATTAACTGTTTCATACTTGTCATTGCTGTGTCAGTGGCAAGTTACTAACTGTTTCATACTTGTCATTGCATGTCAGTGGTATGTTACTAACTGTTTCATACTTGTCATTGCTGTGTCAGTGGTATGTTATTAACTATGTTTCATACTTTCATTGCTGTGTCAGTGGTATGTTACTAACTGTTTCATACTTGTAATTGCTGTGTCAGTGGTATGTTACTAACTGTTTCATACTTGTCATTGCCGTGTCAGTGGTATGTTATTAACTGTTTCATACTTGTCATTGCTGTGTCAGTGGTATGTTACTGTTTCATACTTGTCATTGCTGTTACTCCTGTTGTTGTCCTACATTAATACTGTGTCCTTAATCCCACTTATAGGCCAGTCTGCATCAAACTTATTAAGTGCAATACGAGTGCCATGTGGATGTCAAGAAAGAGAAACTATGAAAGATGCATTCTGTATGTTTTAACTGTGTTCACATGGTTTAGTGGTGGCAATGATGTGATCACTAATGTTGTTTTTTCCATACAATATTTGAAGTACATCCCTCTTTATCAGCACCATCTTCCCATGAGGAGTTGTCAGGTATTTGTTTTGTTTTTTATTACTCATATATGTCATGTATGTTGGCTTTGTAACTTAATACTATACTTCATGTATGTAGATTCTATGAAACATACATACAGTAGATGTCATGTAAAATCAATATTATTTGTAATATTGCAGTGAGATACATATATGTCATATGTCTTTGATGATATCCATCATGTGATGCAAGCACATTGCCCTGATCTATGCCTTTGCACCTTGCAGCACATCAACTATCTGTATCATCCAGCAGCCCATCCAGCAATCATGATGTGGTCTCAGATGTGCCTCAACATGGTATTATGGCCCCTGGCACACAGGACCTTGACATGTTGGGAGAGTCCACCCATGATGTTGACAGTGATGTTTCTGTAGTTGTACTTCAGATGTGGAGGGGAACTTGTCTGGCCATTCAGAGGATGATGGGACATTGGAAGTTGAACAGGATGAGGCTGTTGAATGACAGATCCTAGATGAGACCACTGCTGATGGCAGTTCTCCACAACAACCGGAAACAAGAGTGTCATGGTAGATGTAGACATGGGCATGCAGATGATGTGCATGGTCAGGTGTCAGAAGCTGTCTGCCTCCTGGTGCAAGCAAATGAATATTCCCAGCAATGGCACTGGTCAGACATTCATACACTTGCATGTGTCACAGATCATGTGGCACACCAGATACACAGAATGCATAAAGGACATGAAAGCAGACACAGTGAGATAATGGTGGCATTGGCCACTCAAAATGATAGTCTGCCACCTGTGGCATGGTCAGTAGAAACCCTGGCCACCACAGTACTACACTCCTAGTCCTATCCAATCCTAAACATCCAATTAAGTACCCACCTATTCAACCACATACTTATCCAGTTCTAGTCACTACTCAGTCCCACCCCCAATTACCCACTTATATTCTAGATTTCTTTATATAGTGGCTCTGTGGTGCAATGGATAGCACTTTGGACTGCTAGTAAAATGGTAAAAGGCATTCTTGTAATATATACAAAGCATTCATCCTAACAACATGCTACTTCTACTCACCACACTAACAACTTTTCTACTCTCTGCCTACCTTTCAACTTACTATCACAACCTTCTCATCACAGTTACACACTCCCCAACTTACCCAGCTAAGGTACTCCCCTTACCCCTCCAATCAGATTTAATATATCTCCTCAACTATTTAATAACTCTATCACAGAACTCATCTCTTTCAAACTTCTTCAATCAAAATGTTACTCCAACCCCGCTTACAAATTCCACAGACTACTTTACAAACTTATGCACCTACACCCCTCCCTCTCTACTCAAATTCTACTATGCTGAGACATACATTCCAGTCCATGACCACTTCCACACATATACAATGCCAGCCCTGCAAACACACGTCTCTTGCCACATACAACTTACTGGCAGCACAATACCTCAGACCTTTTAATATTACATTTCAACCTAAGAAGCCTACCAAACAAAATCCAGGTATTTCATGCAACTGTTGCACACTACTCACCACATATATCATTTTAACAGAAACCTGGCTCAACCCACACATTCTAGATCAGGAAATCCTACCTCTAGGCTACAACATCCAAAAACAAGATAGGACCCATAAACATCGTAGTGGTGTAGCAATATTATATAAAGGTAATCTTAAACTTAAACACCCAGATATTAGGCCCCCTGTCCTATCAAACATGGAAATACTAATCATCCACCTCCAAAGAAACCCTAACAAAAATATTATTATCATTGCTATCTACTTTCTCCAAGGCAACAACCCATCTGCTACAGAAGACCTCCTAAGCTGGTGCTCTTCAACGCTAAGACAGGAAACTATTATAATGGGAGATTTAATCTCAACCGGGACACATTCTCTTGTAACAACCCTCAAACTATATTAATTTCCATGGCTTCTCTCAGTTAATTCTTAATCCAACCAGGGTCGACAAACACAGCAAAAAACAATATATCCTAGACTGGCCCCTTACTAATAGTCCAAACTCTTATCAGTCAGGACAACCTACCTACCTATCTGCTAAAACGTCACTCTTGCCCCTAGTGACCTCTATTATAAACTAGTCCGCAATAAAACTAACTTTTCTTCTGAAACTTTTATAACACTTCTCCAACTAATTAGCTGATCTCTCCTAAACCATCTCCACCTTGATCTTGCAGTTCATTGTTTCAGCGACAATTTCTCACCATCCTAAACAGGTTAGCACCCCTTAGGAGAAAAGGCATAAAAGCTAGACACATTCCCTGGCTATCTTCTGACACAAAAAGGCTCCTCAAACAAAGAGACAAAGTATGACATAACCAGCAGCTCTCTAAGAACCCAACTACCCTTCAGAACTACCAGCAACTTTGTAATCTAGCAAAAACAAAAATCAAAAAACTACACTATACAACAATCTGAAAAAAAGCATCAAAATAATAAAAAAAAAAATCTGGGGAGCTATAAACCAACTGCTCAAACTCGATCAAGCCACTATCCCAAGTCCAACATAAACTGACTCCTCTGACAACAAAGCCACTCAATTTAGCAATCACTTTGTTAACTCCATACTATCATTAGTAAAAAACAATAACAATTCTAGTCTATCAATACCCATAAAATCAGAAACAAATCCTGATTCCTTCCACATTCACCCCACACAAACTCATCATATAAAAAAACTCCCATCCAAACTTAAATGCTGTTCCACTGGTGCTGATCAACTGCCCAATAAATACCTCAAACTAGCTGCAGCTGTCATTGCTTACCCCACATCCATCCTTATAAATCAGTCCATCACTGAATAATATGAGCCTTCACTATGGAAAGTGCCCCATGTAATCCCTCTTCATAAAGGTGGTACCCTCACTGATTTTTCTAACTATAGACCCATTTCTATCCTCTCCTCTTTAGCAAAAATACTGGAAAAAATGTATTCACAACAAACTTCTCACAATCTCCTAAAAAAACATCTTATATCCCCCAACCAACATGGTTTCTGACCTAAACATAGTACAACAACAACCCTAATTAGTTTCGTTAACTCAGGCAACCAACACAAGAACAATGGTTTGCTTCCCTCTTCTATATTCCTAGACCTTTCCAAAGCTTTTGATACAGTTTCCCACCAACAACATATTGACGAGCTAGCATCCCTTAATCTCACTCATTCAACCCTTATCTGGCTCATTAGTTACCTAACTGACTGTGAACAGACACTTAAATGGCAAAATGAACTTTGTGTGCACTGATGTATGTGTGGCTTGACATGACTCAAAGTTGTGGGTCAAATGTTGCTGTGTTGCCTGGGCCTGCATTTCTGGTCACAACCTACATTACCTACACCTGTGACTTCTGCCACCTACATCCTCCCACTGCTCCTCTAATACTTGAGGGATGTCCTCTTCAGACATCTGGGGTTCTTGAGATAGTTCACCCCCCAGCTGCAGCTGGAAGACCACCATGTGCTCGAGTTAGCATGTTGTGCAGCATGGAGCACATTGTTATCATCTCCGCTGCCTTTTCAGGTATGTATTGCATTGCACACCCAGATGTGTCCAGACATCTGAACTTAGCTGTCATTACACTGGACACATGTTCTATGGTGTTTCTTATTGTCACATGTGCACTATTGTAGGCCTCCTGTGCAGGGTTGGATGGTTCATGCTATGGTGTCAGCATAATCACAGTCTCCTGTTCCAGGCAATGAAAACCCCTGTGGTCAGAATGGATATTGTTGTGAGGGGTATCCTTAGCTTACATCCTAGCTATGCTCCTGTACTTACCTAGTAGTAGTCCTTCAGGTATTTTACCTTGCTGCAATATAATCCTCAGTCCAATTTGCCTCCATATGGCAGCATCCTGGACACTTCTCGAGTGTGTTGCTTTAATGTTGGTTCTGCTGCCATTTGCTGCACACATAACTTGGCAGTTGATGGATGGCCAGCACTTTCTGCTTATGTATCAATCTGCTTCGGAATATACTGGTGTCTTGATAGCTATGTATATGCAATCTATTGCACCGAGTACATGGGGGAAGTTTGTGAAACTGTAGAACTGGTGCATTACAGTTCTCCCCTCCATGGGGGTGGATGGGAATTGTATGTATTCATCCACATTGCTGCACATTGCTTCCAGGAATTTTGCCAGGATACAGCTAGCAGCTGTCTGTGATGCTCCCACAGCATCCCCCATATGTCTCTGGAATGTCCCAGATGCAAGTACACCCAGACTAAGACACTCTCTTGTTTCAAGGAGGATGGGGGTTCCTCATAAGGTCTGCACAGATATGTGTAGGGCAGACATGTTTCAGACAGTCTGCATCATTTCTCTGTCTAGCCGGTACCACCTGTCGATTATTTTCTGGTCTGACAATTGGTTTAGTTGCAGCCTTGCTCTGACTCTAGCTGGCTGACTTCCAGGATGCACAGCCAGAGCCTCATTTATACCTTGATCACTGCAGCCTGATACAGTTCATTAAAGACAAGTTACATTTTTCTGTTTTTTATTTATTTATTTTTTTATTTGTTGTGTTTTGCTTTTTGTTTTTTTTTTGTTTTTTGTTTTTTTTTGCTATGGAACTCAGCAAACTCCATAGTATTAGCTTTTATTTCTTGAAGCCCATGAAGCATATGCCAAGGATTTCAGAAAGAGTCAGTGTGGAAGCTTGTCATGTTTCAGTTGCGTTGTGTGTGCACAATGTGTTTTGTAATCAGACAGGCATACTCAGAATCCATAATTATCATATGTTGAATAACTAAGTACTCATACTGCCTTCAATGAGTCTTCTGAAATTGCGTCTGCAGCAGATGCACCAAAGTCTTCCTTCAGCGTATTGTACTGTCCACAAATAGCTTCTGTGAACTTTTCAGAATCTGGCAAAAGTTGGCATCCCTACTAAAGGCATTCCCCTCATCATTCCTTTGTATTGTGTTAAAATCATAAAAAATCACCAACCAAGGGAGGTAAACCTACAAGAATATCAGCTAATAGGCATTTTCATTCCAAAAATAAAGCAAAGGGAACATTCATCGGATTAAACATTCATACACCATTTCCTCCACTGTAGACATATCTATTGCCACCATGTGGACAAAAGAATTAATTACACGAATGCAAAAATATTTCATTTCAGAACACATAACATGGGTACATTATAATAAAACTTTAAAAAAATCATTTAAAACATACTAAATTATCTACACATGTAAAATTACTACACAGACGTGTTTTATGGAAAAATAGAAAATAATTCATAACAACCATTTTAAGGGTTAGAAGGCTATTTATTGAAATCTTGTCATTTAAGTCAGGGGGGCGGGGGCTTGATGCATTCAGTTCATTCTGTCAATGAAGCTTCCTGGCTTCAGGCCTGGCATGCCAGTTCCCCATTTTAAATCTGACACTACCATTTCCAAAACAAAAAATCTGACACTGCCTTTTCCAGAACAAAAAATAAAAACTTCTTATATTGAACACATTCCTTGGAGTGCACAGAACATTTGTCAAATTACCATTTTTTACATGAGCATTGCACCAATTATACCATCTTCTTGATGCTGCAATCTAAACAACCATCAGGACAATACTACATGGATATCCTGCCACAGTCATGTTTTCCACACCTAAAATACAGCTAGACTGGTTTCAAAATCCACATCTGTACATACCCGTATTAACAACTTCCTTAATGTTTTTGTTAACCACAAACATACCTTTTAAGTGTTTTTTCATTTTTTTTTATAAGTAAACCTGGATACCTAGCTAAGTTTACCAGTTAACCAGTAGGTGCACAAATGAAGGACCTTGTAAAAAATCTCCTTAACATCTATGTTTATACTATTGTATTCCAGCACTGTGATTCTAGAAAAATCATTCTCTTCTTTTCTGTGACTGTGTAAGTTAAAAGGATAAACAGTCAAGCATGGATATGTTATAAGCCTAACACATTTCATCAGTTAATAGCAACTATCAAACAGAGACTGTCAGCACCCCCTGTCTAAAAAATTGTTTTTAAGAAGTCACACTCTTCCAAAATCTGTATTCTTCAGTGACCAACCTGGACAATCTTTTCTTCTGCCATTGGGAATGAGAGCTGTTAAGGTGAAGCAAATTGTTTGAATAAGTTTCCTTATGATAAATAGTGGATTTGAAAGAAAATATACCATAATTCTTGTGCAACAACTCATCCAAAAAACTCATCTTGTCCTTGTCCATCTCACTAACAAAAAAATCTGTGGTTTGGTTAATAAAACATAAAAATTCATTTAAAATATCAGAGTGTCCAGTCTATAAAACAAAATGTTGTCCATGAATCTCAAATACTGTGAAATGTAATTTCAATACTTAAAGCCAAATACAAAGTTGTGTTCCCACCATTTAAGTATAACCTTGGCAAATAATTGGCACTGTGGCATCCCCCTTTGCTAACCCCCGACTTGTTTAAAATATTCATTCTCAAAGTATACAAAACTATTACTTAAGACAAGATCAATTTGTTTTACTTCGATTTGTATCACGTCAAAACTTCATAGAACCACTCCATTCCAAAGTCATATGATACTACCAGAAATAAGTCTTTGACATTAGTGGTGACCATCAATGCATCAGGACCAAACACAGTGAAGAAATAGCTTGCAGAAAGTACCAGGAGTCTTAAAACAAGTTTCTTGAAACTAAAGAAGCCTTTAAGGTGAAAATCCACCAATTTAGCCATTGGCTTGGTCTTGGATCCACCTGATGCTACAATCAAACACATAGGTGGATTGTCTACAGATTTGTGTGTCTTCAAAATCCCACAAATTTATGGCACCATTGGATTCTCAACTTTCATATATTCAACAAGCTCATTTGTAAACCCCAGTTCAACTAAGCCATTCAAACCTGTCTGTCCTGCAGTAACTAATGTTGACTTTGTTCAGTGATGCCTCAATAAAAAAGTCACAATTGTTCAAATTTTATTTATTTTATTTATTTATTTTTTTTATTTAACATTTGTTTACAGGAAGAATCTGACGTGGAACATGCCAATTTTCAGCAGAGGCCTGGGGACAAATGCTCCAGATCCATTTTTCTAATGTGGTTGGAAACTGAAGTACCCAGAGGAAACCCACACGAACATAACATTTTTTGAATATCCATAAATGTATTCATCATGACCCCACACACACCCTTATCTGGCTTCATAATATGATTAGACTTGTCCTTAGAAAACTCTTTCATTAGGTTATATTCATGAAGTGTAAATTGTGGTACCTTTTCCAATTGGTGACACCAAAACTCTTCAGCTCATTCTCACACAGTTTTTCAAACAATGCCATCAGTGGAATCAAGACCGGGTTGAAAGGGCTCTTGCGAACTAAGGCTGTCTGGTTCATTCATTTATTGTCTTCCAGAAGTAAACTCAAATTCAGTTTCCTAGAACACACTTTAAGCTCTTTCAAAATGATAGTAACACCCAACTTCTTAAAGGGAACAAAAGTGGACTCCTTGGCAACAGTTTTCCATTTGTTGGGTTAATATCCAAAGTACTATAGTTAAATATTTTGAAAGTACCAAAAAATGTTACAGCACCTTGTTGACTGATTACAGTGGATTTAGGAGAACTAGGCTCTAGTACTTGCCTCTTTTCCTTCACCAGCCTCTACCTCTGAATTTTTTTGATTGTTTTCTCTGCTCTAGCTGATGAATTGATTCATTCCTGACCATTGACAAATTCCCTTGATTGTCATTGGTATATCTTTCCATTAACTGAGACAAGCTATGGGTTTAAAAAGTATCCATTTCTTCTCCACAGCCTTCATTTGAGAGCATGTGGGTTTCAACCTGGCTTCTTTTGCATTCGTGTAACTTATTTTTTTGATCACATGGTGGCACTGGATATGTTTGCAGCAGAACAAACGGTGAATGAATGTTTAATCAGATGAAGTGCCTTTTGCTTTATTTTTGGAATGAAAGTGCTTAC
Organism: Protopterus annectens; assembly: GCF_019279795.1. Classification (NCBI taxonomy): domain Eukaryota; kingdom Metazoa; phylum Chordata; order Ceratodontiformes; family Protopteridae; genus Protopterus; species Protopterus annectens. The sequence continues at coordinate 370,857,192 of NC_056731.1, forward strand.
TAAACTTGTGTTCTTGTGGCTTTACCTCCTTTGGCTGGAGATTTTTTATATTTGGTACCTTTTTGTTCAAACATTTGGTTACTGTGTACAGATGTTTGTATATTCTTTTTCTTAGTTGGCACTCTGTCTTCACAACATAACATAAAGGGCAAGAAAGGCAAACAGCTATATATCCTAATCGGTTTACACTGAAAACCTTGAAACTGCATTGGTCAACCGGCATGTGGTCGACTTGCAGTTTTCAAGTCAGCAGAATGTTGAACCAAAATGAATCGACTATACTACAGTGAACAGGTAGTGTAAGTTGAGCATTTGGGTTCGACATTGTACAGGGGGATCACGGTTCAGTTAGGAACTGAGAATTAGCTAATTTCCTCACTGCAGTGCGATCTTGGAGTTGGTATATTTAATGTGCAGGGGGTGTGGGAGGTGCAGGGGGCATAGCCCTCCTTCAAAATAGTAGAATTAATGTACCGTTGACTGTACAGTTTAATGGTATGTTAATGTGCATAGCAGGAGGTGAGTGACGACACCTCCTGCTATGTTGAATACATCAAATCATGGTTGTCGATGTATTCATTTTTGCTTTGGTTTACTTTTTGGCATTCTGAATTCCACATTTTGGGTCAACATTCTAAATGGTCAACTGAAGCGGATTTGAAATGCAAATAGTAAACCTTCTCCACTACTTCACAGATATATCTGCCATTACTGAAAAATTTTTTTTGGATATGACGATAAACTGATATTCACAGAGTTGTATAAATAATGACACTGGGGGCACCTCTCACATTTAAACATACCTCTAGTCCCATTTTACATATGGGGAATCAATTTCTTGTGCTGGTTCCACACTTGACTTTAAATTCTTACAGATTCATATTTGTATATTAGAATAAAGACCACAAGGACTTTTGTAAACCAAGTCATGTGTCCCAACTGTAATCAACAATTTTGGAGTCCCAGAGGTTAGAGGTTATTTTAAGGGATATACATAAGATAGGACATGGGTGGTCAAGCATTTGCAGGCTGCCTCTGTCCATTAGCAACATAGATAACAGACCAGGGACGAATTTTCAATTTCTTATTCACTGGTCCTGATTACACTTAAATAGGGTCAGGAAAAAACTCTGCTTCACATGGATAGGAAGCCTGTTCCAGAGAAAGGGCACTGTCTGAGGCACATATCTGTACTCCAACAAGTCTTATTTATGTCACAAGCAAGGTTTAAGTCCTTGGATCACAAAATTCTGATGCTATCTTTTGCAGCTATGTAAGAGGTCCATCACAGTGGGATTCAGGGATGACTCATGTGCCAGACAGAGATTGCCCCTCAGCAGTCTGCAGGAGACAGAGTATATTAATAGGGCTCTGAGGCAATCTGCAAAGGATACGTTATTAAAGCTCTGTATTATTTTTGTGAGGAACCTCTCTGGATGTGGTTCATATTCCTGGTCAGTTACATTCTGAAGGGGCATTGTACTCAATGATGGACCTTATGAGGGCTGAATATAGTAGAATGAAGACTTCCCTGGTTCTAAATGTCATACCATTGCTTATAAGTTAAGCATACGTTATGCAGCATAGAATGATAGAATGACTCCTTTGCTACCATGGAGATAGGTTGGTTAAATGGCAGGTTACTATCTACATACATCCCCAAATTTCTGACTATTTGGTCTACTCTTAGAGGTGTGTCTTATCAGTGAGTTAGTTCCCTGGGATAGCTTCCCAAAGGGTACTATTATTCATTTCTTGTTAAAGAGTTTTAAACTGTAGCTGTAGCACCAGTTGTTTCTTTATGTTAGCACTTACTAGAGGATATTAGTGTATTATGGGGATTCTATGACTGGTCTCAGTTTGCAATCATTTGCGAACTTGGCCAGCCTGTGGCCTTTGACATTGGCCTTGACTTTTAGGAAGCAAATGCCAAAAGGAGTAGATGTAGCACTGAGCCTTGAGGGACTCCACTAGTGACCAGCTTGTTTGTGAAGATGGACTCCCCCTATCCTAAGAGCCAGTTGGCTAGCCATCATGTAATATAAGGATTTATGCCTACTTCCATGGGTTTGTTTACAATATCCAAGTGAGGTATTGTATCAAATTCCTTAGCCAGGTCAAGGTAGGCAGTATGCACAATTTGTCCCTCGTGGCCACATCCATTGCTTTCGTGACTTTTTCAAAGAAGTTCATCAGGTTGAGTAGACTTGATCTGCCCTTAACAAAACCAAACTGAGTTGGATACAGTGTCTAAAGGTTTCCTAAGTCATTATCAATCATTTCAATGATAATTATTTCCATGTCTTTGCATTTGAGACTAGTCAGTCTTATGGGTCTGTAGTTTCTGGGGCCACAAAAAGCCCACCCTGATGCAGGGGGTGACTGTTGCAGTTCTCCATTCATATGGCACAAATCCTGAATGGAAGCTATGGTTAAATAGTGATTCTAGTGGTCCTGATAGGTCATATTTCATGCTATTTAGGAGACATCATGGGATATTACTAGTCGCAATTGATCTGGTGTTCTTGACCTTGAGGAGTAAGTTTGGGATATGTTCCCTAGTGATAGTGAGGATGTTATGTTCACTGCTATTTCCTGAGGGGTGTCTAGTGGGGAGAGGGCATAAAATTGGGGCTGAATTTGTCATCCAGTAGATTTGCTATAGACTCTGGCTCCACATAGATGGCTGCATTTACAATTAGTTCTGCACATTATTGTATACATCTTAGAGATTATGGACAAGCTAAATAAAGCCTTATGGTTGTCCATGACATGGGCTTTGGTAGACTTGATTTGCAGTTTGAGTTTTGTTTAGATCAATGAGAGAGTTTCTATCCTAATGAGCACTGTATGTCATAACATTGCTATAACTTTCTTACTTTTTTGTACAACCTGTTGATGTTTGGATTCTACCGGAGTGGCTTGTTTTTTTTTTTAAGTTTATTCTGATCTTATTACTGGTTGGCGTAGCTGTCCCTATGCATTTATTAACATGACTGCACAGGACTTTCTGGGAATAATTCTATATGGACAGCTGTGCTCTCAATGTTTTGGGGCCTTAACATTTTGCCACATTGTCATGTAATAATAGGATGTTTGCCTTTGAATAGTTTCTGAATGCTACAGGGTTAGCTAGGGTCACAGGCTTTATTTTCAAAAGAGATAATATAATACAACTTTACCAAACAAGACATTACATGGGCGGAGGGTGAAACATTCTTTCTTGTTTGTGAGAACCAGGTCCTGTATTTTGCACACCTGGTGGGTGTATGGAGTATCTGTTCCAGGGTGTTTGTGTTTACAAATAGGTAACTGGCAAATATTTTCTACCACATCTACTTTTCTAATCACAACTTCCCAATTTCTTTTAATTGTTCTTTTAATCTCACCCATATTCCTATTAAATGGAAGGAATGCAGCTTTATCACAATTACAGTTATTATATTTTACAGTGATGCTCTCATCCATTGGCATGGTCAGTACTGGTTGAAATTTAGTAGCTCTGTTGGACACAATCTCAGACACAGTCTTATTAATCAATTATGTATAGCAACATTTTACTTCAAACAAAGATTTCAAATAATCCAGTTCCTTCAAAAAAGTGCCATCATCTGAAACCAGCCAAGATTGATTAACCATTTAGTCTTTGACCACATTTTGTTCCTACTAGCAAAGAGGAGCTACTCATATAGTGCAAATGAATATGAGAAAGTGTCTGTTTCATATAAATGTTTGAATTATAACACCTCCTTGTAGAATCTTTCAATTTTGTAATGTTATGATAATCAACACTGGGTTTATGACAACTCAAGTAAATTTTAAATAAATCTAATGTATCATTAATATAAGCACAAAACTGTAATTATTATCTTTATCACCAGCCTGTACTTTATAAAACTTTCATTTCCATGTATTAGAATCAAAAGAAGGGGAAATATCATTGACCTTTATTCTAATCTTAACCTCCTACATGTTTAGACAGAGGAATATGTCTCCACAACCATTACATACCACAGACACAAACAAATCTATTTTCCCTGTCAGAGCAGCCAACAGTCTTATGTGTGGAGTCCTCGCACTTTCTAATATACCAGCTGTGGTAAAACATGTGCACAGTGTTGAAGAACTTAATCTTCACTGCCTATGTTTCAAACAGTAAAAAAAAAGTAAATGTGTATATAGCTGACTGTATTTTTGGGTATTAATCCACATATTGGAGGTATTAATTTGTATATGGATTATCTTTACAAAAATAGTGTTTTAGTCTTATGCACAATGGAGAGAATATTCACTAATAATGCCATGCTCATTATATGATTTTGACAAACTGTTACTATGCTACAATGCAAAAACTCAAGCGGTAGTAATACAATAACAAAAGTGGGAAACAGTAGTATAGCTAGGGTGGAACAAGAGGGGCAACTGCCCTGGTCACAGAGTGTTGGAGGGTGTGATTAGCCAATCCCAATTTTTCTTTAATGAAATAACAGCTTTTTTTTCAAAGCTGAGCAATGTAACACTTTATGTGCATGTGTAGTCTAAGCTACTTTGCAGCAAGCAGTTTGCTACAGTTTAAAAGTAAAAAAAAAAAAAAAAAAAAATATATATATATATATATATATATATATATATATGTATTTTTTTAACTAAAAACCTGAGTGTTGTAGCACTTTATACAGGCAAGTTATAAACTGTACCAAGCAGTTTACTGCAATTTAAAAAGAAGATTTTTTTTTAAAGTAAAACATAAGCACCATAGCACTCCATGCAGGCAGGGTATAAACTGTAGCAAGCAGTTTGCTACAGTTTAAAAAAGTTGATTTTTTTTCAAACTGAAATATGAGCACTATAATGCTCTATGCAGGCAATATATAAACTGCAGCAATTGTTCGCTACAGTTTAAAAGAAGAAAATATATTTTTTAAATTAAATATTTTGAAGGGGGGTTACAATAGGGGACAGAAATGGGACTTGAATGGCTGGGGCAGGCAGGGAGGGGCGTATTGTGCATCTGACCATCTGGTTGGTTTGCCAGTAGAAGGAACTTCCATTTTTTTCCCTCTTCAATGGAAGAGATGGAGTTGTAATTATAACTGTAATAAGCTAATGGCTTACAATGTAATAATGACAGTGATGTGCTTTTTTTTGTCCATGTGTTTCTTCACTTGAAAAGCTGAGGAGGTGGGGCACTGGTTCATGGCATCGGTCCAGGGTGCTGGTTGAACCAGCTATGCTTCTGGTGGAAAATGCGATCTGTAAAGATATGTCTGCTTCAGTAAAATAAAAGGTCATAGCAATACAAATCCAATAACAGAAGGTTATTCCTGTTTTGCAGAAGTACTGTGCTGCATTGTAAAGGTAGAGATAAAGTGACAGGAGTTATAAAAGTAAATTGCCTTTGAGCAAATATAGCAGATATGAAAAAAGCATGTCCTGCAGAAACAGGGGAACAGCAGAAGTAATTTACATGTCCCTAACAAATTCTTTCAAGTAACAGTTGTCAAGTAGAACCTTTGGAGTAATAACAGTTTTTAATCCTCAGAAAGAGTGTGAGGGAAGAGTCTGTCACTACTTACAGGACTACATGAAAATAATACAATTTACCTACATTACTTCTGGAGCTTTACAAGTACTAGTAGGTTAAAGCAAGCCTGTGCAACACAGATTAAGATAGTTAAGGCAAAAAGTAAAAAAAACAAAAAACAAAATAAAAGTTGCATAAGATGCCTGCAACTCACATTAATGCCATTCTATCTAAATGGGAGGGGAAAACACCTCACTTCCTTGTGTCTAGCATAACTCATTTAAAGGGGGCTTGAAAGTGATTCTGAAAACTAGAAGGCAAAGCAATAAACCATGATCATATTAGAATAGCAAACTCTGGTGTAAATAGTACTTATAATGATCTTAATGCGTGAAAATAGCTTAGAATACAAAGATACAACAAAGCAAATCTTTGCATTCCATGTCAGAATTTTCCTTTACCTAACAATTGCTGTAAAGGATAATCACATTTTATTCTATGGCTCAGCATAGCTTTATATTGTCTTCAGATAAATTGTTAGCATGACCAAAGTTAAATTATTTTATAATTCTTAGAGTAGCCATTTGTTTTGTACAATAATCACTTTATACAGGCTTTAAGCAAACTGCTTTCATGTCCAGTTACTCTCTATAATGTATTCCTTTAAATAATTATAGGTTCGCCATTTGTATGCAAAATTTACTGCATACTTACCTTGCTTTTCTGCACACCGCTTACTCAGCCCACTTTAGATCTGTGTTCTCACCACTACATTGCATTTTATCTTCTCTGCAGTGTTTCTTTTCTGTTTGTCTCTTTGTCTTCTACAGATTGTGCAGCCTGGAGCCCTCAGATTTGTATTGTATACATAAGCACAAGCTTACTACTAGCCTATAGGTTCATACGTTCATAAGTGTTTACTAGTCTAAGGACCACAAGAGCCTTTCTAAGCCTAGCCATGCATCCCAAATCTCTAACATGTTCTGACACCCTTGATAAGTGTAAGTATGGACCTGGGAGATGAACCATTTACAGGTTACCTGTGTCCATTAGAGGCATAGGTGCCAAACCACTTACTATACTATTTTACTCTAGCCATCAGACTGTAAATGAAGCCAGTGCTGTTGCTGATGTTTCCATTTACTAGCTTTGTTACTGTTGTACAGGTGCACCTACATGAGTATGTACATACACACACACACACACACACACACACACACACACACACACACACACACATATGCATATGTGCAGCATATGTGTAGTTGTAGCTAATATGTTACATCATTTTCTTAATAAAGACTAAGCAAAGATCTGAAAATAGGTACATTTTGACCAGCATGAAATACTGTCCCAGATGCCAAGTTACAGGTAAGTGAACTGGACCACAATGAGGCTCTTTTCAGTTTTAACCACAATAAAAATGGCCAGAGTGCAAACAAAACTCTTATTTAATGAAATACAGCAAAGTGCTTTTCATTTGTGAAGTAACAAACTTCATCAGACTAAAACAGTGTTAAACCACAAATGAACTACTTAAATAGCATTTTATAAACCCGCCCTACACTAGAAAGGAAATGATGGCATGACAAAATTACTTGAAATTGATATTTTAAAAACACACCTATATAAAACACGCATATATAAATTGAGTATATGAGCACCTATATGCCATTAAAAAGATAAATTTAACAAATGCACTTGCAAAATACATACAGGAGTATGGTAAACACAAATTTGAATTTTGTGATATCCAACAGGTCCATGAGCAACTGAGGGGTGGCTCATGGATGTTACATTTAGAAAGAGCAGAATTAATGTGGCAACTAAAATTACATTCTTATGTATGGCTGGGTTTGAATGACTACTGTACAATCAATTGCATACCTAGGCTAAAAGCATTACTTAGGTGAGCAAAATTGTAAGCTGGTTTCAACTATTGCTGGTTTATGTGTTAGGGTTTGCGATTTAGTAAGTGTATTTAGTATTAACTTATATATACATTTTTTACGTGAATTCAGTTAGGGTATGTATTTTGTATGTGTGCGTTTTATATAGGTGTGTTTTTAAAATATCAATTTCAAGCAATTTTGTCATGACATCATTTCCTTTCTAGTATAGGGCAGGTTTATAAAATGCTATTTAAGTAGTTAATTTGTCGTTTAACACTGTTTTAGTCTGATGAAGTTTGTTATTTTACAAACGAAAAGCGCTTCACTGCATTTCATTAAATAAGAGTTTTGCTTGCACTCTGGCCATTTTTATTGTGGTTCCTAGAGTTTGTCTTTGTTTCTTTTCAGTTTTAACATAGTCACAGTAAAATAAAAGAGTTGTAATCAACATACCCCTACTTGGCAATATGTACTCTTCCACAGCAACTACAATCCAGAGCATGATACTGTTTGCTTATAATACACAGATTGTAGAAAAAGGCTATATGCACTGAGCAAAGACTCTTTGGTTACACCAACATACCTATTAGATACTGACTTAGGTAACCAAGCCTGAACATTAATATACTGTCTCTTTAAACAAACATGTCTTAATGCTCACCAAGCCTGAACATTACTATACTGTCTCTTTAAACAAACATGTCTTAATGCTCTTTCTAACAACTACAGTGTGGGAGCAGTCCTGATTTTGCATGTAGTTTAACATTTTGAATTTGCAGAGCACAACAGTGGTATGAATTGACAAACCTGAAAACCAATGTGCAGATTAGTTTTGCTCACAATTAGATTAGTAGCCATTTAATTTCAGCTAGTAGCAAGCAATGATGCTACAGCTTGTGGATATACCTTACAAATGACATATCTTATTTTAAGCTGTCTGTAACCCATTCATATTTGTCTTACACAACTGAGAGAAATGGAAGATCGTATTCAAGAACTGTTAGCAGCATCCCTTTTGCTACTACCATTATGGCTTCCTTACAAAATCATCATACTTTTCTTTGGCAGGTGTCAAGCAATGGGTTGACATTGTCAAGGATCTTGTTCCAAAAATCAGTGACTTCATTTTCAAAAGACTAATTATGAGGCCTAAGTGACAGAAACATTGTCAAAGTTGTGCAAACCTATTGTAAAGTTTAGAATTAATTTTACCATTGTTATTAAGTAACATCCAATTAATCAGACCATCAGCGCAGATAATATTGTTTTATTAAATTAATCCAGAACTGAACTCTGTGGCAACCCTCTTCTAACAAGAAGAAAATGAAAATCGCTGACAGTTATATTGAACAGTCTGTCCTTCACATAATCAGGGAATCATTTTAATCCAATTGGATCCAGTTCAGAAAAGAGCAAGATCTAAAAAAATGTTATCATATTGTACTGAGTCAAAAGTCTTTGAAAAACCTAGAAATCCAGAAAAAATCATTACAGTCAGCTCAACACTGTCCATGGCCTGAAAAACTGAATTGTTTGAGAAAGCAAGACTGTATAAGTGATGTGACCACTGCTGGGTCTATGCTGGTTGTCACTAGCAAGAAAAAGACCTTCTTCAGGTGTCTTGACATGACAGGCAGCCTTCTACAACAGCTTGGTGACTGGATAAAATAGGGAGATGGGGAGAAAGGACTTGGTGCATTCCTTAGAATCATTTTTATGCAATGGCAAAATGTTTGTTGTTTTGCAAATCTCAGGAAAGCTGCCAGTAGTGAGAGATACTGCTAGTGTACCTCACAATGATAGACAAAAAGTGACACAGGCGTATAAAAATGTGGAACACAGCTTGCCCAAATGTAAGTACTTGTAAATCCCAGATAGTTGGGCAAACTCCTGAGGAAATTATAATGTTATAAATTCTTAGCCTCCATCATTATATTCAAGTTGTTACTGCTTCAGCTCTGTTTGGTTGCATCATCATCAATGACCGGACGCAGGTGATGTAAACAACAAACATGACCTGCACACACACAATGGAAAGGATGAACAATGTGCTCTTTGAAAGATCTTTCAAATAAATGAAATGTTTAAAATATGTTACAAAAGATCAACATTTCCACAGCAGATGTATATAACACAACAACATAAATATCATGGCAAACTGCAGAAACATTCATACAAAGATATCATGCAAATATGCCATTATTAAGGCAACATGGAAGATTTCCCTTGAAAACAATTAACAGTGTTTCAACACAATAGCAAGCATCTGGCAGTAATTCTTGTAGTTTTCAAATAGTATTATCATTGGAACACATCACAGCTACAAGGGTTTATTGTTTTTTTTTACCTGTGTCATAGCCTTCCCCATAGTTGCTGGCTGCTGAACCTGTTTCATGGTGACTGAGGAGGAAACTCGTCACACCATTTGTGAATACAGAATAAAAATAACAACTTGAACTCCAGCTATTTAATCTTAGCCTACAACAGCTTTCAAAATGTCTAATATCAGGTTGCCTATTTGTGACCAATAAAGGGCAGGATTTTGTGGAGAAGACAGTTACTCTTTCCTTTTGGTACACCCTGAGAATTACAAAATATATAGACAACTGTGATTTATTTAACCAAATGTGAAATTATGAAAAAAATAATTAACTTAACCAGATATCCCCTTTCTCTGAGGTAGTGCGAACTTGAAGTAGGAATGAGAAAGCAATGGGGTATAACAGCACGTTCCTCACCACTGAGGGTACAGCTGGAATGGATGATCAGCACATGGGAAAAAGAGACTCTACAGAAGAAAAAGCATTGCATTATTATTCATCCAAAAGACCTGAACAACGTGATTGCCCTTTGATTCCAAGTAAATATATAATCTATAATAAACTCTGTAATAAAAGGAACACATTGCTGTCCAGGACCAAGAAGGAGCAGGTGCTGAGTTGGAAGAAATCTCTCCTTTGTCTGAACAAGCAAATAAATTCACTGGTGAAATCCTCTGAGGCTATCTTCGAGTCCAAATTGGCCATATCCACTAAGGACAATCACAAGGCCTTCTTCACATATATCCGTAATCTCAAATGTAACTCCCACATCTGCTCTGAATTGGTGGTCAAGAACACCACATATACAAATGCCATAGATATAGCCAACCTGCTGGCAGATAGGTTCAGTGAAAACTTCACCCCCCTGTACCCCCATCAGTAAACCAGGACATCCCCAGCACCTGCCCCCCTACCTCATCATGAGGGAGCAGGTCATTAATGTCCTCTAAAAGGCAAAAAATACAGTCTCCATGGGACCCAACAACATCCCTGGCTGCATCCTACATGAACTCAGGCATGAGCTCTCAGCTCCATTAGGCACCCTGTTCAACCAAAGCCTGAGCATTGGCTTTGTCCCAGACAAATGAAGGATAGCCACTGTCATCCCTCTACACAAAGGTGGAGTGTCCACTGACCCAGGCAATTATAGGCCCATCAACCTAACTAGCCTGATCTGCAAGGCCATGGAATACATTATCATGGACCTTATAAACAAGGAAATTGGCAATCTCCAAACCCTTGACCCCACACAGTTTGGTTTTGTCAAAGGGAGATCATGCCTATTAAACTTGGTAAACTTCTTCGAAACAGTCACCAAAGCCTTGAACGAGGGGGAGACGGTGCACACCACCTACCTTGACCTAGCCAAAGCCTTCAACACTATTCCCACTCAGACATAATAGATAAACTCTCCCAGCTAGGCATTAACCCATATGTTATCAAATGGGTAGCTAACTGGCTCACTGATAGAACCCACTCAGTCAAAATAGGGGAAGTCACCTGTAGTAGTAGACCCATAATGAGTAGTGTACCAAAGGATTGGTCTTGGGGCCTATACTGTTTGGGATATACTTTTCTGAGGTGCAAGCCAAAACCATTGGTCTGTGGCTGACCAAGTTTGCAGATAACTGCAAGCCGGGTGCTGTCTTAAATTCTCCTAGTGATGTGAACATCCTCCAAGAGGACCTTGCCCAAACTAATGACTGGTGCCAGAAGCATGGTCTCAAAATAAATGCCAAGAAATGCATCATTATCCCCTTTGGGGAAAATGGCGTCCCCACTAATTATCACATTAATAACAATGTACTAAGCACCAAGGGCGCCCGCAGGCAGGTGCAAGGGGGTGCACTTGCACCCCCCTGGAACCGGCTGGCCGGGAAATTAATTTAAATAAAAAAAGTTTTTTTTTTTTAAAGGGCGTTCCTCTTTAAGAACGCCCTTTGCATCCTGTCCAGTCGCACAGACGCAACAGGTGTTTGCGACCTGTTTTCGTCATCTGTGTCTGTGCGTGGCTGATGGTTTATGTCCTTTTCTTTTGCGCCTACTGGAAATTTTAATTCAAGAGAGGACGTTCGTGCAGATGACTGTAGAAGTGAAAGGTAGGTGTGTGAGTTTAGGTAATATTTGTGTTAGGTAGTATTAGAAATACTTCTTTGGGAGTTGTGTGTATGTTTTTTTATCTTTGGCCTTCTAGAGAGTTTGGATTTCCTATATTGTGTATTACACCTGTATCAAGTACGGCCAAATTGTCAATTGCATTCATTAAGATCGAAGAACGGAATAATTCGGGGAGTAAAAATCAGTAGAGTGTATGTCACTATCTTCTTAAACTGGTAAGCTGTATGTCACTATCTTGATAGAGCCGCTTGTTTACGTTTTGTGTATTTGATTTCTGCTTTGTTGTAATGTTAATGTTTTATATACTTTTTGTTTGTCGAAGTGGTTAGATTTTAGTGCAAATGGTGATTATAGTATAGAAACTTTTTGTTGAAGCAATGGCTTGTTGTCCCAGAGGTTAATGGTCCTCTAGTGTGGGCTTAAACAGTAACATTGCAATTGATTAACGTTAATGTTTTGTAAGGTTTTTACATGCTCTTTTGCTCAGTTTTTCATTACATAATTATACCCTTTTGTTGGAAAGTATGCTTTGTTATTCATTCCATTTAGCACTGTTTATGTGGGACTAACCACCGTTGGTTGCAAACTGGTATGACGTATGTAAGAACCTGCAAATTCCTGTTATAATCTGAAGTTAAGGTTTGCACTTCTGTGAGCATAGCTTTGTAGGGAGCAAAAGTTCTTAATGAAATTTCCAAATAAGTTTTTCATACATCTGAAAACTCGGTAGCTGTTTTATTTTTTATTAATAACTTGGAGACGAGAAGTCTGCAGATTTAAGTGAATAGCCATGAGAGATTTGATCGCTGTCTGCTGATTTGAATTATAAGATGCAGTGTAATTAACAACATTTAAAGATAAACGGAAAGCACTAAGTGAAGTCTGAAACCAGAAGTGCTTAAGTTATACAAGTAGTTGCCTGTCCTGCAGCCTTAGTATTGTAATGTATTTAATATAATGATTCATCACCTAATGATAGGTAGCAAGTGTAGTTTAAGAGTTAAACATTAATGGTTTACTGAGAGCATGCAAGCTGTTTTTTTTTTTTTTTTTTTGTTTTGTTTTTTTTAACATCTGGAAGGGGAATAGAGATGAAAAGAACACATAACAATTTGTGCAAGTGGAAACCTAGGTTGTAACATGCACTTTAGCATGGGTAACTTTAATGTTAGATTAATGTCTGTTGATGTAGCTGTCATTTTTGAAGTAACTTTTTATTTGAAGGGTTAACTTAATTTTTTTTTTTGAAACTATAAGTAGTTTTGAATGTTTCTTCTAAATTGAAAGGGGATGAGGATTTTTAAGATTTGTGTAGGTTTTCTTTTAGTATTTTCATTGAAACAAAAAGTTTTGAAAATGTCACATAGGTTCAAATGGAGATGAGAATAGTCATACCCTTCAGGAAAAACAAGGTAACCCCAAGCTACCATATAGGTGGCAACCCACTAAGCACAGAAGAGGTTATCAGGGACCTGGGTACCCAGGTTGACAGTGGCCTCTCGTTTGACACTCATGTTGCTAAAGTGGTTCAAAAGACCTTCTACATTGCCCATCTGATCATGAAGGGATTCACATCCAGATCAAGTGAGGTCATTGTTCCCCTGTACTCTTCACTTATCAGACCAGTGATCGAGTACAATGCCCCATTCGGGATGTATCTCACCCGACACCTGCAGCAATTGGAGAGATCCCAAAAGTTCCTCACCAAAAGGATAAAGGGACTCCAAAACCTGTCATATACTGCCAGACTGAAGAAACTCCAACTCTATTCAGTTGCATACCGTCTGTTCAGAGGTGACCTGTGCCTGACATACAAGGCCATGACCAACCCGGAATTAATGGACATGCTCCACCTCAAAAAATCCAAATCCACCAGAACCACTAGAGCAAGTGACTTAAACCTTAGCACGGATATAAATAGGACATGCTGGAGGGATAGATTTATCACCCAGAGACTCCCCATGCTGTGGAATAAAATCCCGGTCCATGTGAGGCAGAGCACCTCGCTGGCTCTGTTCAAGAGAAATCTTGACCGGTGGATGGGAGATCGTAGGTTTACCCCGGGAATCATCTCTGTGTCACTGCTAGACAGAGGCACAACAAACTAATGGGCACATTATTTCTAACATAAGGGGTGGCGTAAGCCACATAACTTTGGGCTAGGCTTATAAATGCCTTAGGGCAGATAGCCTAGTATAAACCTATGAACCTATGTGTGTGTGTGTGTGTGTGTGTGGGATTTCAGAGTGAGAGGTGTGTGTGTGTGTGTGTGTGTGTGTGTGTGTGGGATTTCAGAGTGAGAGGTGTGCGTGCGTAATGTTGCAGGTTTTTCCCTCATACTTGTTCTGTTCCTCATAAAATCTGTGGTTTCTGTATCTGTGTACTTGCAAAGCCAGTGGTAGCATTGTTGCCTGACAGCTACATGTTCTCTGGTTTGATTCTTTGCTGGGGTGCCTTACCTTCTGTGTGGAATCTCTATGCCCTCCCTGTTTTTGTTTCCTCCCATCTTACAAAAACATGTCTGTTTGGAGTTTCTCCCTGGGCCTCTGCTAAATATTAGCTTTTGTTCCAAGTCAGACTTTTCTGGTTAACAAATGTTAAAAAAATGTCACTCATTTGAATATCAGACTTCATATTCTTCAGAAAGTGCATGGTAACACAAGCTTTTTATTCTAGCAATTTTCTAAGTGTATAAGATGGATATTTGAAATTTATCCCTATCTTTGGGACTGTATTCCCCCCGTTATTGGCTTCATCCAGGTTTTGTGCTAAGGTTGAGAGCTATGGTAAGAACTAAATTCACTGAATAAGGTTGGGGGCTATATTCCCCCATTACTGGCTTTGTCCGGGTGTTTTTTGCTAAGAGATTGAGAGCTGTGGTGAGAACTGAATTCACTGAATGTTTGGGGCTGTATTCACCCATTACTGGTTTTGTTCAGGTGTTTTGTGCCCATTATTGGCTTTGTTCAGGTGTTTTGTGCTAAGAGGTTGACAGCTGTGCTATGGTGAGAACTGAATTCACTAAATGATAGCCATTTAAGTTTCAGTCTTCCTCTTTCACAAAACAGCTGATTTGGCATAGTGGTATGTTGCTCTGACTGTTTTGCACAGGGTCCCCTGGGTTCAAGACATGGCAGTGAAATGTATGGTGGTAATGCAGCATTTTATTCTAGCAACTTTCCAACATTATACAAGCAATGTTTAAAATGTGTCCCTGGGTTTTGGCCTTTTGTCCTCCCCCCCAATAAATTTTGTCTTTTTCCAGATTTCTTGTGCTGCAAAGTTCAGAGATACAGCTGAGTGTCGAGTAGATTTTACAAGGAGCTGACAGCTGCAGGGGAGCAAAAGTTTAGTGCTGCTTATGCTTAGTCTGCTTGTATCGTTAATAGCACAACAGGTAGTGTACTTGCTTTTGATGCTGAAGGCTGTGGGTTCTACTCCCACAGTAGGTAGATGCATTGCTGATACTGTACTGTGTTGTAAAGGGGGTGGATGCTGCAGTCCTTTTTGGCAAAGATACCTAGTAACTATGAACCTGTTATCAGTTTGCTATCCATTCCCTATTGCGGTATTACTAGCTTATCGTGTTTTTAATGCATGCAACAAAGGCAATTTATTCTTCAAAGGCAACAGGCACTTTATTTGTAGATGAAACAATGACATATAAAGTTGTTTGCTAGCAGCAACCTCTTTATTAGTTACAGATTTCTTTAATGTGGATTTTACTACTTCAGAGATTGTGCATATTTACTGATACTGGTGGACTATAGAAGGTTGAGTAGACTTTTTTATGATGGAAATGTTCTGAATTGGGCAGTTTTGTCATTGGTGTATGCATTTTGTTTCATTGTTTACTGGAAAAATGTTCAAAACAATGCACTTAAAATGCCATCTAACTACTATACTATATTGTACAAGGAATATAATGTAATACAGTCAGGAAGGTGTATCAAAGAGCATGTGTATGTTTCATGTTCAAGGGGCCTACAATTTTGAAGACAGCCCAGAGTTAATATTTATCTGCCACTGGCAAAATGTATTTTCTTTGAATGTGGGTTTCAATGCTGTTTTAATGCATGTGAGTTTCAAGGGCAGAGATGTTTTAATGTTAAGTCTATTTTCATTGTGAGACTGCATTGCTTTGTTTAACAGATATCTATTAGGGTTTGTGCTGTAAAATGCAAAATAAAACTTTCAAATGAAATCTAAATCATCGCAGAAGTAAAGCAGTATGCACATTACAGTGTTTATGGTAAATGGGGCAAAATAACCAAGGAATGGGACATTGGAATGGCTGCAGGGGGGAGGCTCCATTCGACCATGATTTTGTGGGGGTAGCAAACTCAGCCCGGTTGAACTATACCTCTCAGTTGTCCATATTTTGCAGAATGATTAGATATTTACTTCTTATTTTTGGTTTGTTCCTCATACAATGAAGTCACTAAATGACAGACATTGAGTTTCAGATGTCATAGCCTTCAGAAGAATGCATGCTAATGCAAGACCCGTTCTATCAACTGTCTTACGTTTATACAAGAGGAATTTTAGTAGCGTTTGTATGTTTCCCCCAATATATTTGGCCTTGTGATTTCCTGCATTAAGAGGTTGAGAGGTATGTGCAAATAGCTTTGTAGAATTAGGAATATCCAAACCTCTCCATTGTCCCCAATTTTGGCTCAGTGTTGCTCACCCCTAATAATCATTCTTCAAAATGGCAATTTTGGAAGAAAATGTGATTGACGTCTCCTAGAATAATGGTGTTGGCTTAATGCATAGGGACACCATATTAGTTAGGTAGGAGATATGGACTGATGGGGTACATAGGAGGGATCTATAGTTAGGTATGACACAGTAAGGATTCTTGTTAATGCTAAGTTGGATGCAGAGGAATTCCACGTCATTATCTCACCTAGCAAGTCTGGAGATGATGAAATGTTCTTTAAGAATATGTAGACACCCTCACCCTTTCATCTCAGGTGATAGGCCTGAACTTGTGGCAGGTATTGAAATCCTGCATTAAAGGAGTGCTGTCATCGGTCTTGAACTAGGTCTCTCTGATGCATATATAGATGTTTTCCAGGGGAAGCAGTGCTTGTAAGGAGTGGACTGTTTAGTTAGGCTCTGAAAAGGAAATTGGTTATTTTCTAATTAATGTAGCTATAAAATTCAGTATAAAAACTGTAAAAGTTTCTGAATGCAAACACACTATTAAAGCAGCATCATGGTAGGGAGTACTGCAGTACAGAGATATTCAACTATATACATAACCATGAGTTCCTTTATACCTTTCTGCCAAAAACACACACACATCATGGTCACAGAGTTTACAGTTGTTGTAACTTTGAAAAAATCTATTTATGTATTTCTTGCACTAAGAAGTTGAGGTGTGTGTGTGTGAGTGTGTGTGTGTGTTTCAGAGAGAGAGAAATGCCCTAGCAGGTGAAATTTATTTTCAAGTGCATTTTCAAGGAATTGTGAGCTTCAAGGGAAGCAAAGGTTACTGCTGCTCATGCTAAGTCTGCTTAAAATGTGCAACTGTTTTGTTTAGCAAATGGTATCATTATTGTGGTATAGAATTTTAAAGCAGTGTTAGCACAGCAGGTAGCATACTTGCATCTTGATGCAAAGGGCTGTAGGTTCTATTCATACAGCATGTACATTTGTATTTTAAGGGGTATGGTACTGCAGTTTTTAGTATGTCCTCCTTTGGATGACACCTAATAACTATGAACCTGTTTTTCAGCCTGCCACTCATTCCCTATTGCAATATACTAACTTACCATTTATTTTAATGTAGCACAGGCTATTTATTCTTCAAGGGCAACAGACACTGAATTTGTAAATGAAACACTGAAATAAAGTTTTTTTCTAGCAACGACCTCTTCATTGGTTTCAGATCTCTTTAATGTGGAATTATTCAGATGATTTATACTTCTGCAGAGATTCTGCATATTGATTGATATTGGTGGATTGTATGACAGAAGTTTGAGTGGCCCTTTATGGTTGAAATGTTCTGAATTGGGAAGGTTGTCATTATTGGTTCATTTTTGTTTCATTGCTTAAAGGAAAAATGCTCAGAACTATAAATTTAAAACACACTATCTAACAAGTGGTGCTGTATTATAGAAAGGGATATAATTCAATTATTATGTAGTATAATTTAACAGTCAGGAAGGTGAATCAAAGAACTTTTGCATGGCTCTAAAATGTGTGCAAGGAGCCTATCAAAGGTAGAGAAGTTTTAATGCTAAGTCTGTTTTCATTGTAAGACTATTGCTTTGTTTAGGTTTAGTCAATGTCTATCAGTGTCTGTGCTATAAAATTTGAAATAAAAGCTGTAAATTAAATCCAGATATCTGTAATAATTGTAGAAGTAAAGCATAAAACAGTATGCACACTGAGAGATTTGAACAGTGACTGACAAATGGGGAGAAATAGCCAAGTAATGGGACACTGGAATAGCTGTGTGGGCGGGGGTGGGGCTGAGTGGGCGGGGACAACAGAGGGGGTGGGGCTGCATGGGTGGGGCTTGGGTTTGCACCCCCCTGCAAAAAATCCTGCGGGCTCCCTTGCTAAGCACTCAAGCAGTCATGAGGGACTTAGGCACCCAGGTTGATAGCAACCTGACTTTTTGATGACCACGTTACTGCTGTTGTACGGAAAGTTTTCTACATGGCCCACCTCATAAGTAAGGGTATTTCATCCAGGAACAAGGAGGTCATAACATCCCTGTACTCCTCCCTTATCAGACCCATTATTGAATATAATGTCCCCTTCAGCATGTACCTTGCCAAACACATGCAGCAGCTGGAGAGACCACAGAGGTGCCTGACCAGGAAAATCCAGGGTCTCAAACACCTGTCCTATACAGATAGGCTAAAAGCCCTGTCCCTCTAATCAGTCTTGTACAGACTGCTCAGAGGTGACCTGTGTCTGGCATACAAGGCCATCTCAGACCCAGCCTAGATAGAATTGCTACATATCCATAAGTCAAAACTCACTCGGGCAACCCCCATGCAAGGCCTAAACCTGGTCTGTGACATTAATAGAACTTGTTGGCGGGATAGATTTGTGTCTCAATGACTCCCCCATCTGTGGAATAGACTCACTCTCCATGTTAAGCAGAGTACCTCTTTAGCCCGCTTTAAGAGGAACCTGGATGACTAGATAAGAAACAGAAAATGCACCCCTGGGATTCCGCCTGTGTCCTTGCTGGACAGGGGAAACAGCTGCTGACTTTGTGGGAATGTGGGCGAAATTCTTGGCTAGGCTTATAAGGGCCTCCAGGCCAATAGCCTAGTATCATACTATGAACCTATAAAGAAATAGTTTCAATAATTTCAAATTTTAAATTATTTTAGTGCATCTTGCAAACCAAGGATTCTGGCACATAAAGTTAAAGGGAAAAAAAGCTTCAAACTATGTTCATCTTTTATGCCATTAGGAAGGAAAAGGTGTCATAGACTTCATTTTCAGTATTTCATCTCATTCAGCAGTATTGTAAAGAACTATTACATAGATAAATGAAGGCTTGAACGGTATTGCAAACATAAGTGATGATCTGTTAATGTGAGATCAGGCACAAGAAGAGCGTGACAACAAGCTCAAATAGCAGTGCCCCTCTGATATTCCGAGAATCGTTAATCTGAGTCCTGGAACAGCAAGCCTGAAGGACTGAAACTAGAGACTTACCTATATTAAGTCTGAGATTATTTCTTAGAATATTCTCTTTTTTTCTGAAGTATGGTGGCCTTGGCGTTGGTATATTTAAATTTGCTGTTAGGGTGGATTTGCCGTCCTAACGGGGGAGGTGAGCTACTTGCAACCTTACAAAAAAACTTTATTTTAATGGAGAACAGCGATGTCTGACATTTACTGCTCTGCTGTGTTTTCAGACTTTTTGTAATTCTGGGTCTCACACTTATTAATCTTGGAATTACAGTAGGGAGCCAATACAGAGCTGTGAATCTGTGTGTATTATAAAAATAACCAATGTACGAAATGCTAGCATGTCCAGTACGAGTTTATCAGTGGATCAGGATGAGTGTAGATTTGTTTCATTTCAGAGGAGTCATATCTTATATGAGTAGATTATTATTCTAAATACTGTGAAGCAATTCAACTGATGGACATAACAGCAAGTGTGGTTAGTGCATAAAATGCATATTCACAATACACTAGATACCTAATGTTGTTATAGATATCTGACAATGGTCCACATGAAAAGCAAGTAATTCAGAAGGTCTGTACATTAGTGGAAGCATGCACATGTAATTAACAGTCTATTGAATTGTGATAAGCAGGGGAAAATAGAATTAGTCAAATGCAGAAAGATTTTGCGAAAAAGGGCAGTAACAATAGATACAAAGGCTGACATCTCACAATCTAGGAGTATAAGAATATTCAAGAGCAGAGACTCTCAACAACACAACTAGATGGGAGGGAGGGTGGCGTAATGGTTAAGGTGTTTGCCTTACAAACACAAAGTGCAGGGTTTGAGTCTCACAAGGGATAATTGGCTAGGCTTAAAATGGCTCGCAAGGGCAGTTAGCTTAGTACTAACCTATGAACCTATATGGGCAATCGGCAGAAAACAAATTATCCACTTCAGCTACTTTAGTGATGCCTGGAAATCAATACAAAATAAAGGAAGTGCAGAGACCGAATAAGAACTGCTATCAGATCTGCAAGCTGGAGACAGAGAGAAATGCAAAAGCCATGAGAAAGTTAGCAGCCAAGCAAAAGTACTTGGGAAGAAAGCTCAGCCAATATTGTTTCTAGGAAAGAAGGAAAGCTGTATATGGAAAAAATCAGACATTTAAAAAAGAGGAAAGTTGTACAAATAAATCAGACATCTGCAAATGGCAATGCCCAGTGGTGTTTGCAAGAAAGAAAGAAAACTATATATAAGAAATCAGACATTTGAAAAAAGGAAAGCTATATAAAATAAATCAGACATATGGAAAACAAATATGCCACAGCCAAGAAAAGATGTGCAATCAGAAGTGTTAGAATCAGTAATACTTCAGGAAAATACATACAGCAAGAATTAAAATAGTGAAGACTTGGAGAAGGAAGCTTGTGAATATGGGCCTCCAAGAAAAGCTGCAGGGTAGCAAGAATTCTCCAAAAACAAGATTAGAAATCCAGAGAAAACAGCCTTTTCAAATATCTGAGATCTGCAAAACACTGAAGAAAGCAGGCAGATATAGGGACAATCTGAGAGCTGGTCGTGGTACTAAAAATGTTGCATTTATTGATGCGAAGCATGTGGTACGTTGATGTAAATAAAGTACATGGTGTACTTAGTAAAAAAATAACAAAATGCATGCTGTCTAGCAGAAAGCATATTAAAATATATATTTCTGTGTAACTGAAACTGGGGATGGAGTCTATGGAGTATGTACCTTTAAATATGCTAATGGATAAGCTATAGGGAGTTGCATGTCACATAATACACTTTTCTTCTAGATGGTCACTCTGATTAATGCCCTCATAGAGGCTGAAACTTATCCACAGTGTCTGTATGCATTATTGATTATCCTAACAAACATCCACACATTGTACCCTCTGATGCTTGAGCTGTTCTAGTGAAGCGTAAAAGTGTGAAATAATAAGCCCATGTGACTCATGCTTCTTAACAGGCTAGCATTAGACAGGTGTTCAAAATGAGATGGCCTAAAACCAGTCCCTCTAACTGTAGTTAAGCCAGTTTCAGGAAACACAGCTCTATTTCAGCATTATGCTTTTGAGAATATTCCCATAAGTGACTGCTCTTCTGCATTATCACATGACTGTAATGAATAATGCTAGTTAATTAGATGAGCTCTTGAGGGCATTAGGGCCATTTGTTCTTATTATATCGGCATCTGTAATCCTAGAGTTCACTGTTGCCAAACATTAGCTCATTCAAGCATGAGCATCATTTGCAGCTTTTAAACCTATTCATTGCTATTATATCCATACACCCAGGGTAAATTTACAAATATAGCAATAACTTTTGTTATTATTGCTAGACTGGACCTCACTCATCTGAGGATGCACTGCTATTCATAGGACAACTTTTTTTTTTCATTGCTGGCATGTTTTTTGGGAATGGGTTAAAGAAGATGCTCTTTTTAGACCAGGCTGATTTACAGATAGTAGTTAATATTTCTTTTATTTGCATTTGCAAGCACTTTACAGAATTTCTTTTCTGATCTACATCTAGCAGCCATAGCTTGGGGACTCATTTGAGAAGACAGTGTAGAAGAATATATGGGGCTGGATTCCATATAGCTTGCAGAAGCTATTTACAGACAGTGCAGCACGCCGGAGAAAAACTTCAGCAAACCTGCTGTGGATGCTATTTCAGAAGACACACTGAAGGCAGCCCAAGTACTTAAGTATTCAGCATAGGATAATTAGGGATTCTGCACATGCTAGTCTGATTCAAAAAAAAAATTGTGTGCACACAATGCAATTTCAATGAAACAAACTCTGTGTATGTTTTACAGACCCCAGGGAATTCAAGGGAATATTCTGGATTTTGGTGAAATCTGTAGTAAAACACCAAGAAATACATAAAATGCAGCCTGCTGTTAAAGTACTGCAACTAGGGTTGCCGCCTTTTCAAATGGCCGAAGTGGGACATTTTCGGGACACACATCACATTTTACAGGGCGACACATACCCATGGTCAGTACAAAGGATAGAACTTTACTTTTTTGCCTAAATAAAAGCTTATTCTTGTAGCAGTTTAGTTGCTTATTCTGTTTCTTGTAACATTTAGGTATTTTATATACAGAAATAACTTTATTTATGCAACTATGACATAAAATATGGGACATAATTATGTCCTACAATCGCAGGACATTTGCCATTTTTAATATTTTTGGTCAGAACACAACTGCTCAAAGAGGGAATGTCCCTCACAAAGTGGGACAGGTGGTAACCCTAACTGCAACAGGCTGCAGTGATACAAGCCATAAATGAGGCTGTTGCTCTGCACCCTAGAAGGCAGCCAGCTAGAGTCAGAGCAAGGCTGCAACTAAACCAGTTATGAGACCAATAAATAATCGACAGGTACTGGCCAGACAGACAACTGGTTCAGGCTGTCTACAACATGTGTGCCCCACACATGTCTGTGCAGATCCTGTGTGGAAACCCCATCCTCCTTGAAACAAGAGTATGTTTCAGCCTGGATGCACTTGGATGTGGGACACTCCAGAGACATATAGGGGATGCTGTGGGACTATCACATTCAGCTGCCATTCCTATCCTGGCAAAATTCCTGGAAGCAATGTGCAACAAGGTGGATGACTACATACCCCCCCCCCCCCATGTAGCAGATAACTGTAATGCAAAACTTTTACAACATTGCAAACTTTCCTAATGTACTCAGTGCAATACATTGCACACACATACCAGTCAAGACACCAGTACATGCCAAAGGAGATGATACATAAACAGAAAGGGCTGGCCATCCATCAACTGCCAAGTAGCGTGTGCAGCAGATGACAGCATAACAAGCAACATAGTAACACAGTGAGGAAGTGTTCTTGATGTTGCTGTTTGAAGGGAAAGTAGACTAAAGGCTGTATTCCAGCAAAGTGACACATCTTAAGGGCTGCTGCTAACTAAGCACAGGAATACAGCTAGGAGACAAGTTAAAGGTACCCCTCACAACAATATCCATTTGATGACTGTAGTTATCAACTTCAGCCATGGCTAATGACCCCATACAATAAACCATGCAACCCTGCACAGGAGACTTACAAAAGAGCACATGCAACAACATAGACACAATAGAGCATGTCTTTAATGTACTGAAAGCTAGGTTCAGATGACTGGAGACATCCAGAGGTGCAATGCATAGAGACCTGTAAAGGCAGCACAGGTGATAGCAGTGTGACACATGCTGCACAACATGCTAACCAGAGCACATGGTGGTCTTACAGGTGTGTATGAACTACCCCAAGAACCCCAGATGTCTTAAGAGGACATCCCACAGGTATCAGAGGAAGACCAGGAAAACATAGGGGACAGAAGACACAGGCGTAGGCAATGTAGTTTGGGACCACAAGTGCAGGCCCTGGTAACATGGCAGAATCTGACCCACACCTTTGAGTCATGAAAAGCCACATGGACATGAATACATAGACTGAACACTGATATTCAGGTGCTGCCCCAACCCAGCAACACAGATTGCAGCTAATGGCAAATACCCACTAGATGTGCACACTGAGTATCAGACATAATGTGATCATCATAACATATTACAACATGAATATGTGCAAATGTGTCACAGGGTTCATCAGCTCTGGGCACAACTGACACAAGTATGCATAAACACTCAGATTGTTGCATCACTGTATGGAAAAAATTAAGGGATACATATCAATACATACATATCTCTACAATATAACATGAAAAAAGAACAAAACACACAGGACTTAATGCAGAAATTTTAGTGTCAGAGGACATATCAAAATAAACTTGTAATTCAATAATATGAGCCAGCTATGTGCACTACACTGTTGGACACACTCTAACACAGTATAGGGTGACCTCACTGATGTCTCACACCATGGTCTGCTCTGCCCTGACCATGTACAGACACATGTTGCCCTGGCTGCTCCACAGAGGAGATGGATGGGGTGACAACACCATATTGTGATGAAAAAGCATAACTTTCAATTGAAGGTCTTGTGACTGGTGGGACCACAGCAGATGGGACAGCAAATGAACTCTGTGCAGGTTGGACCACAGAAAGTGATTCTCAATGGTCAGTAGTAGTTCTGCAGAGAGGTGGCTTTCCTCTCCCAGGGTGCAGTTTGCTGAGCACAGTCAGCAAATGCAGAATCCTGCTGGTATTATGACACTGTTGCAGTACCATAGAGGCCAGGGATTCAACTAGCCATGTCACAGCTAGCAGAGTTTCATTCTGAATGGCCAATAGAGCCATAATCTTATTGTGTCTGCGCTCTTGTCCTTCATGCATGAAATGTAGCTGGTGTGCCTCATGATCTGTGGCACAGACAAGTGCACAGACATCTGAACGATGCCATTGTTATGATCATTCATTTGCCTGCAGTAGTAGGCAGACACCCTCTGACTCCTAGCCATGTACAACATCTGCTCACCTACATCTACTGCAATGCCCTGTTTCTGGCTGTTGTATAGAACAGCCATCAGCAGTGGTCTTAAATGGGGTCTGTTGGTCAATGGCCTCACCATGTTCGACATCAACTGTAGCAGCATCCTCCGAAGGGCTAGACAAGTTGACTTCCACATCTGAGGCTACAGCTGCAGCAACATCACTGTCAACCTCATGTATGGACTCTCTAAACACCTCAAGGTCCTCTGTGCCAAGGGCCATATTACCAGGGTGAGACACATCTTCAACCACATCATGATCACTGGATGGACTGCTGGATGGTACAGATAGTTGATGTGCTACAAGGTAGAAAGACACAGATCATGACAATGTGCTTACATCACATGATGGATATCATCAAAGACATGACATATATATCTCACTGCAATGTTACAAATAATAATGACTTTACATGAGGTCTTCTGTATGTATGTATGTTTTATGGAATCTACATAAATGAAGTATATAATTTGGTTACATGGCCAACATACATGATATATATGATGAATAAAAAAAACACACATGCCTGACAATAATTCATGGGAAGATGGTGCTGTTGATGAAAGATGAACTTCAACTATTGTAGGGAAAAAAACAGAATAAGTGATCATGTCATTGACACCACTAGCCAGGTGGACATGGTTAAAGCATACACAATGCGTGACATATACATGCCACTCATATGTGCACTCGATGTTGATGCAGACTGGCCTAAAAATGGTAAATAGGACACAGTATTAATGGAGAACAACTACAGGACTAACAGCAATGATAGGTATGAAACAAAGTTAATATACCACTGACAGACTCCGGCTGTGGTGAGGTTGTGGGTTGTACTGTGGATCCTGCAGTGTGAAAGTAAAGAGAAAGACAACATAATCATGTATATAGCAAAATGAATACTGACAGCATCACATGCACAACACAGTAATATTGGCTAAAAATACTCACGTGATGGATATTGTACCTGTACACCAGATGGGCCTGTATTGAAACATATTGACATAAATGTCATGTATCACATGTATGCTACACATTGATGCAAGGTATGACAATTTTGCTGTAGCATACCTGGTCTGTCTGCAATTGAACCCTCATGGCTTGGGCCTCCACTGGATGTACCTGTGGTGTACAATGGTAGGGAAGTAACAATATGACAGTAAACAGCAGTGCCATGAAGTGAAGCTGAGGTAATAACAAGGTAGTGGTCACAGTAACAGTATGGAAACACTTACCGTCCAATCTCTGGTTTAGTCCTGAAGTAGATTGACCTGTAAATATTAATACAAACAGCATTACAAATGTTGTTTGTACTGCTCTGTCTGTACTTCAGTTGTATAGATACATGTCATTAGACTTATGTTCATCATCCTCACCCTGTGTGGATGTGTGTGCATAGCTCAACTCTGCCATTGTAAATCAAAAACAGCAATACATGAATATACATGCTACAGCAAAACGCAGTAATTGTCTGACTACATAGCCATGTAATGGAAAGAAAGACATACATGTTCGGCCAGGAACTTCAAGCTTTAATCCCACCACCATGGATGCATTAGTCCCGTGTTTCTGTATGCAGTGTGGCCAGAAATATTGTGGTGTCATCAGGGGGATCAGTGGTAGTCCACCACCAGTGGCATCCCTTGATCTTTCATAATCTGTCACTCTGGTGGCTGCATGAAGGCTCATGTTTGAGCAGTGTCATCTACAGGCTTCAAAGGATTGGTTGTCACTTCCAACTGCATTGATCATGTTGGTGAGGCCAGTCCAGATTTCATTTCTCCAAACTATATTGCCGGAACAACCTAGGGGTCTCTGTCCATGCAGACAGAGAGGACCACTTATGATGTCATTTTCCTGGAGGGAGATGTTTTCACCCCTAGGATGGTTAGCCATCTGAAACAACACATGATAATACTCCTGTGTGAGCCCATGTATGCATTTGATTCTGCATATGTCATCATAAACAGTATGTACTCCTTTGTAATGCAAAGGTCTGTGTAAAACTTTCTGTGATAAATACTAATGTGACATATAAAAAGTAACAACAATGCCTTCATACATAACATTTGTAAATTCAACGTAACTAGCAATATATTTACAGTTCCTGAGTGGGATTAGAACCCCGGACACCACATCTGTGTTGAATGGACATCCAAAGCCAAAAGCATCATAACACAGGAGTAAGCCTGCATTTCACATTAAAATACTACAGCAAGTAATAAATGAACAATTTACGAAAAGTGTTGTCATACCTCAGGATCTGTAGGCAGGCCACAGATGGTACAGATCCTTAGTATATTGAGCAAGTAGTGATTACTCCTTTGTTAAGAAGTATCATTGAAAACATATCCATTACGGTAATAGCACATGTTTTTTAACAGTTTTGTTGGGAAACATGAATTAATAAATATACATAATATCAACATCACATACTAGATACAGATAATGTTGGAATCCACAGGTGTCCATAGTTACACCATGGAGTGCAAGAAATTACTTGTAAGAATTGTGGATAATCATAAATTAGCTTTCATATACTGTCAAACATTTGCAGTATAAGTCTGTCTATACCACTGCAAATGGGACTGAAATCAGTTATTTAAAATAGCAATACCTGTATGCATAAAGTTCAAAACAACACCATTCCAGTAACTTATATCAGCTGATCAATGCAGTTGGAGGTGACAACCAATCCTTTGAAGCCTGTAGACGACACTGCTTAAACATGATCCTTCTACTAAAAGTTGGACATAACAGTTAGCACAGGATATTCACAAACAAACAGGTACTGCTCTACAAATCCTGTTGTTATAAAGCTGATGTTGCCAGAGAATTATGGATTATGTGCATATTTGGAGGGCTTTGATGACTAATGCAGGTATTTGTAAACATGCGCAATAGAAACATTAATATTAAGTACTGGAATATGCTTCTTCAAAAAACATGCTATGGGTGAATTATACCAAGGTAACAGTTACAGAAATGTTTCCCTTTTATAGAATGAAACCCACAGTACTCCCAAATGTGCACCTGCTTACTAGTTGCATTACAGGCCAGGGTAACCTTCAGTGGGGGTTTCATTTTAGTTGTTAGGTCATTTGACTGACTTGAAGAGATTTACTAATCACCAAAGTAGAAATGCTGCCAATTGTTAGTGCACCTCTCACTCAGAATCACAAAATCAAAGTGCATGTAATATGCACCTACCATTAAGTACCATTCACTCCATACATAATGAATGAGGTCCGTTAAAATTCAAGTTTTTGGAATCCCATATACGCACCTCCACATAAATTGGCTTCATGCTCTGAGACACCCAGGCTTACTGCATAAACACCTAATAGGTATCAATAAATGGTACCAGGTGTGGCACATGCCTATTATTTTCCAATGATCTGATAACATGACATCAGCACTACTTTTAAATATTGATTTTGATACATTTACTGAGCAGACCATTGCTAACTGTGCTGTGAATTGAGTGGTACCTCGGTGAACATTTCTCTGTGTTTCTATTTCCCAAACATCTTCAACCTGAGGATCATGATCACTACTTCAAGGAGACTGAGACAAGACCATGCACCCAACTGGAGCAATGAGGACATGACCAAGATGTTGACTGTGTACAGCAGATGGAGCAGAGGATGCCAGCCAGCCCCCAGGAAAGTTACCATGATAGATGTATGGAACCGGATCACAATGGAGCATCGACAGAGGATGGGGATCTACCACACTCGAGCGCAGGTTCATCACCACCATGATGAACTGCATCTGAATGATGTGGAAGAGCTTTGAGGGTGAGTCGCTGATGTGCAGATGCAACCCATGGATCACTACAGTAAGTGTCAATATTCTATGCATACCTGAGCATTGCTATGAATTTTACAGATATTTCTCTGTCCCAATTATATCAGCAGATGTTTTTATAACAATTTAATAGCTGCTATGACACTTAGCTCATAGAGATAATTAAGTGAACTTGGTAAATATAGTCCTATTAACTGTGGGTTCAGTTCCCATGCTGTTAATTTATTTAATATGTATAATATCCATGATTATGACCTTTGTAGACACACATATGTTCTTAGGTTCATAGGTTCATAGGTAGGTACTAGGCTATCGGTCCTGGGGCCCATACAAGCCCAGCCAAAAAGGTACCCTGGCTTTTGCCACCCAAGAAAATTATTTTCCTGTGCCACTGTCGAGCAGATCCACAGAGGTGATCCCCGGAGTGAATTTCCTATTTCCCATCCAATCATCAAGATTTTTCTTGAATAGTGCTAATGTAGAGCTTTGTTTGATATAGATAGGTAGTTTATTCCAGAGTATGGGAAGTCTCTAGGACAGGAATCTATCCCTCCGGCATGTTCTGTTTATTGTGGTGACAAGGTTTAGGTCCCTAGAGCGTGTAGCTCGGAGAGATTGGGATTTCTTTAAGTGCAGTATGTCCAACAGCTCTGGGTTTGACATTGTTTTGTATATTAGGCAGAGATCACCTCTGAGTAGGCGATATGCGATGGAGGAAAGCTGGAGTTTTTTGAGACGGTCAGTGTAGGGTATCTGTTTGAGGCCGGTAATCCTCTTTGTGAGGTATTTCTGTGGCCTTTCCAGTTGTTGGAGATGTCTTGTGAGGTACATACCAAAAGGGGCATTGTACTTTATAATGGGTCTAATGAGTGATGAGTAGAGTGGAACAATGACCTCTTTTTTTCTGGATGAGAAACCTTTTGTAATGTAGAAGGATTTCCTGACTACTGTGGCGATGTGATTATCAAAGAAGAGACTACTGTGCACCTGTGTCCCAAGGTCTCTTATCACACTTTCAGTGTTAAGTATACTTCCGCCTATGTTGTAGTTCATGGGTACAGAGTTTTTACCAAAGGGGATGACGATGCACTTTTTGGCATTGAGCTTGAGGCCATGGCTTTGACACCAGGCATCTGTCTCAGTGAGGCCCTTTTGTAGGATGTCCACATCGTTAGGAGTTTTGATTATGGCTCGTAGTTTGCAGTCATCTGCGAACTTCATTAGCCAAAGACCTTCTGTGTTAGCCTGTACTTCAGAGAAGTAGATACCAAACAGGAGAGGACCCAGGACTGAACCCTGTGGTAATCCACTAGTCACTGGTCTGAAGTCGGATTTGGAGTCTGCTACTTTCACAGTGTGGGTTCTGTCAGTGAGCCAGTTGGCAACCCATCTTGTGACATAGGGATTTATACCTAGTTTAGTGAATTTATCTATAATTCCAGAGTGGGGGATGGTGTCAAAAGCCTTGGCAAGATCTAGATAGGCTGTGTGAACCACCTTACCCTTGTCTACGGCTTTGGTGACTGCTTCAAAGAAGTCTATCAGATTTAGGAGACATGATCTGCCTTTTACAAACCCAAACTGGGTGGGATCCAGAGTTTGGAGATTACCAATGTCTTTGTTTATAAGTTCCATGATGATACGTTCCATGGCCTTGCAGATCAGGCTAGTCAGGCTAATGGGGCGGTAGTTCCCGGGGTCCGTGGTGGCTCCCCCCTTGTGGAGTGGGTAACCGTTGCTGTGCGCCATTCAGCAGGCACAAAGCCTGAGGTGAGGCTATGATTCAACATGGTATTTAGGTGGGGTGCCAGTTTGTTCTGTAGTTCATGTAGAACGCAGCCTGGGATGTTGTCTGGTCCCATGGATGCTGTGTTCTTGGCTTTGGAGAGTGTGGTTTTTATCCTGTGCAGCCATGATTACAGGAACTTTGCATTCTTCCGGTATAGAGATGGGCTCTTTAGGGGGTGAGAGGGGGGTAAAGTTAGCACTGAACCTATCTGCCAGGATGTTGGCAATATCAGTTGGGTCTGTATATTTAGTGCCATCATGCTGTAACTCAGAGCAGATCTGAGTATTGCCATTCAGATTCTTGACATAGCTATAGAATGCTTTGTGGTTGTCTTTAGAATCAGTGGCGATTTTGTTTTCATAACTAGCTTTGGAGGATTTTATCAGGGATCGCAGCTTCTTACTGAGGCTGACCAGGGAGCTCCTCCACTTGTGGGATTTTACTCTCTTTTGCAAGAGTTTCTTCCTTCTGTTGTATAGTTTGTTTATGGCAGGGGACCACCAGATTGGCTTCCTTTTTTTGGAGGATAGCATCTTGGTTCTGTTTGGGATAGCACGATCCATGCACTCATGTAAGTACTTATAAAGTGCAATTGTGTAGGATTCAGTAGTCGTAACTGTATTGTCCATCTGCATGGGTATCATGAAGTTCACCACTTCTGTCTTAAGAAACATGAAGTTGGCTTTGGAGAAATTTTTTATTACGGTTTCCTTAATGGGGGGGGTGGAGGCAGGATGTGGATATCTAGGGTAATTAGCTTATGGTTGGATTGGACCAATGAGGCATTGACTTCAGGTGTGGAACACCGGTCACTCATATTGGTAATGACTAGATATAGGATATTGTTGCCCCTGGTGGGGGTGTGGATAAGTTGATCCAGGGCATTGGGGTTTATGAATTCCAGAAAGCATTGAGTGAAGGAGTTGGTACATGAGTAGTTTTCCCAGTTAATGGTGGGGTAGTTGAAATCGCCCATTATTAGGGTGTTTGGTTGAACCCTAATATTTTCCAGTACATCAAGAAAAAAGGAGTGGGAATCCTGAGGCATGGTGGGTGATCTGTAGCAAGCTACAGTTTGGATTGCAGTTTTGCCCAGAGTTAGTTACACTTGGATAACCTCGGCTGCATTATGCTGAGCAACTAGCCTGGAGGTGTGGATATCCTTAATGAATATGGATACACCTCTGCCTTTGGTGTTCCGGTCCAGGTTACATGGCTGAAAAGTGTAGTATGAGTTATAGCCTGGTAGTGCAGGGGTGCTTTCTGGAGCCTTGAACCAGGTCTCAGTCACTGCACAGATATCAATGTTCTCTATTTTAAGGAGTGCCTCGAGTGAGTGCATTTTGAGATTTAGACTTCTGGCATTGAGTAGCATCACCCTCAGTTTTTGCTTGCCTGTTCCTGTTACGGTGGCGAATTTGTCATTTGAACCTTGCCTAAAAAAGGCACTATAGGGGCGGCAAGAACCTTAGCCAGTATCTGGAAAACCAGGGGTGACAGGTGCAGGCCATCTCTGGCAAAGCATCGTGGTCTGTTGACCATGTCATCCCAGGCAGACAGATACTGGATCCCTTTAGAATGGCACCAGAAGCTTAGCCAATTATTGAAGTCAATCATTTTGTCCTTGTACTGCAGCATCATTCTGGGTGATGGCAGAATGCTACTCAGGGCTAGGGTCATATCTGCCTGGGCTACAAGATCGGAGAGCACTTCCACCTCTCTTTTCATGTAGTCCAGGGAGGTACGTCTCAGGTTGTTCACACCAACATGGACAATGACAGAGCCATATTTGTACTTGTTGTGGAGTGACCTGAGTGCGTGGGTTATGTGGCGGATCCTGGCACCCGACAGGCAGCTGACAGTAACCTTCTCCTTGTTTAGCCTGTTGAGTGGGACATCAGTGTGCCTGACTATAGTATCACCTATGACTAGTGTGTTGGGTACGTTGTTTTGCCTTATTGGCTGTGGTTGAGTGGCACACTGAGTCTGCGGGCTATGTGTCATTTGGGTTGTGTTGGGGGGTGGAGGTTGCTTGCATTTCTGCTTTAGAGGTCTCTGTTGCTTGAGCAGATTATTATTGAGAGCCTCCACAAATGTTTTTGTGTTTCTATGTGTGGATTTTGGTGGTGTAGATTTAGTGAGACTATGAGATGAGTGTGGTGTGGTGCAAGTGTTTACCTTCTCCTCTTGACTGTCAAGTTCAGTCTTGATTGGAGAGAGCTTTACCTCCAGTTTGGCTAGATAAGTGCATCTCTCACAGGTTGTAGTGTTGGTAGGAGGAGAGGATTGTCTGTGTACATGAGGCAATTTCTACATTGCCCCAAGATGCCCAGATTCATCAGATAGACAGGAGAGAACACTGGGAGCTGACCCTTGGACACGCCTGAATAAAAAAACTATTTCCTCCAGATAAGTGAGGAAAGTGAGTACAAGAGCTGTTTTTCTCAAAGCAAGTGAGGAAAGTAAATACAAAAACTGTTTTCCTCTAGGTAATGAGGGAGGTTGAGTGCTGTAGTAATTAGTAGGTTATTTAGTGCTTACAAGTTCTGAACAAGTGCTGATCGCGAATAAGCAAATTCAAGTGCTAAAAGTAAGAATCTGTATCTGGACTAAACTAGTTACAGAAAAGGGGTGAAACAAGTGCAAATGTCGGCTTTTAAATCAGAAAGTTGAGAGAGATGGAAAAACTGCCCAAACGGCCAATAACTACAATTTCTGGGCCAGAACCACTCCTTATGTGGTAGATAGGTTACCTAGTGCTTACCACTCCCACTGATAAGCTAGAAGGCTTCCCTCCAGCACAGAAAGCTTGGGGGGGGGGCTCAGAAGCTTACATACAGTCCTGGATACAGCAAATCTAGTTACAGGAAAGGTTTTTTTTATATATATATATATATATATATATATATATATATATATATATATACAGAAAAGCAGCTAAAACAGCAGTCAAAACAATTCAAATACAGTGCAAGCTAGCACACTTGAGTATGTAGCAATGTTAGACCAAACAGTTTAAAAAATGCAATTAAATTAAAAATGACTAAACACAGTGCAGAAGGAGTCTTTTAGGTAGAATGAGGTAAAGAGATGGGACTGGGGGGAGTGTCCCAGATCAAATCTACAGTGGGGGCGGGCAACTGCAAAAACCTCCAAATTTAAACAACAACACAGGAATAGGGAAGGTGGGTATGGGAAAACCAACACCTTCAGCAGAGATCTGAAAAACTATACATGAAGCAAAAATAACAGTGCACAACTCTGAAGTCAGCCAGCAGTGATATAAAATTAGTCAAACAACAATTACCAGTACACAACTCTGAAGTGCCAGAAAAATATACTCAGCTCTGTATATCTCCAGATAGTTTGAAGAGCACTCTTTCAGGACACAGGAAGGCTCCAACAATGATATGCAGACGTTTTTATACACCTAACAGCATTGTCGCCTCACACTAAGACGTCCTGTTCAAGTCTCAGCTAGAGCGTCTTCTGTGTGGAGACATGCGTGAATAGGCATACCTTCGTTGAAGGTTGTGCGTCAGAGCTGGCAACTCGGCACGTAAAAATCTACTGCCAATCATTAGCGGACCGGAGTTCCGCTGTGGCAACCCCTAACCGGGAAAAGCCCGAAAGACAACAACAACAATATAGTTTCACATAGCCGTTGTCTTCATGCATCGATATAGCGCCTAGGCAGCAGATGACTACGCACTTCATAGCTTTCTGTTATATACCACAGTATTGCTTACTGCACCATTATATGTTGCAATAAAAACACATACTTAACTTCATTAAATCACTCCTCCTAAGAAAGTACATATACATATATATTTAACTTAAAAAGTAATGCCTGTCCGACTGCTTACACGTATGTTTTCAGTTATGTGCTGATAGCTATTATTTCTTTACAATAAAATCTCCAATAATCATTTGCCATTTCTGTATTCATCCATTCCCTGCAGGACTTTTCTAAAATGAAACCCCCACTGAATGTTACCCTGGCCTGTAATGCAACTAGTCAGCATATGTACATTTGGGAGTGCTGTGAGTTGCAATCCACATAAGGGAAACATATTTCTGTAACTGTTATCTTGGTATAATTCACCCATAGCATGTTTTTTGAAGAAGCATTTTCCAATAATTAATATTAATGTTTTTATTGTGCATGTTTACAAATACCTGCATTAGTCATCAAAGTCCTCCAAATAGGCCTGTAATCCATAATTTGCTGGCAACATCAGCTTTCTAACAACAGGATTTGTAGACCAGTACCTGTCTGTTTTTGTGCTGACTGTTATGTCTAACTTTTGGCATGCTTTGGGTTCCAATCCACATAGGGCAAACATATATCTGTACCTGTTACCTTGATTTAATTCACCCATAGTGTTTTTTTATTTTTTGAAGAACCATATTCCAATACTTGGTATTAATGTTTGGGTTGTGCATGGTTGCGACTCGGTGAGTTAGTGTTCGAATTCCTACAAATATGGTCATAATCCATATTGGTCTGATAACATCAGCTTTCTAACAACAGAGTTTGTAGAGCAGTACCTTTTTGTTTAGAAATGACATATGCTGGCTGTTAGCTTAGCTTGTAAGGAAACAGGATAGCATGTCTATATCTTGGCTTAAATCCAGAGGGGTCCACATATATTTGAAACTGTTATCTTGCTTTAATCTACCCATAGTATTTATTTAAAGAAGCATATTCCACTTATTGATATTAATGTATATTGTGAGCATGGTTATGAAGAACTTGGTTATTCATCAAATTCCTACAAACATATCCATAATCAGTAACTTTCCATTAACATCAGCTATTTAACAGCAGGGTCAGTAAATATTGCTAAATACTGTTACATGTCTGAGCAATTCTTTGGTTAATACTGTATACTTTGTAAAAATGCAATCAAGTTCTGTTTTCTCATAAAATATTACAGTCAGTTCTAGAACATCATCATCCTCAAATTTTGAGGGAGTGGGATGGGAAGACTAACAGTAGAAATGGAGGACAGGGAAGATGTATGCATTTTCTTAGTGATGTGCACTTTTGCAAGGAATATCGTGGTCCTCTCACATACTTTACTGTGTCCATTATGTACAACAACACATGTATGGTTCTGTTTGCTAAAGCTGTATGCTATGTGACACTGTCACACTATCTGAGGAATGGATGCTCTCCATTACTGTTAATGTTTCTGTACACAGTACTGACATGAATATAATTTTCAGACTGTTTTGCTACATCAGCAGCACATGTTCATACATTGAATTTCTAAGCCAAGATACTTATTAGTAGACCATCCCCATCCAGATGATGTCATAAAATGAAGGATTTTGCACTTTTTTTAGTCAAGCTGTGTTAGGTAAGCATTTAGCTCTTGAGGTTGCTTGTGGTTACAGGTTTGAAATTCATGCCCAGCAAAATGTGTTTAAAGATGGTGACAGCTGTATGTAAAATGCAGTATCGTGGTTATCTACTGTTCCTTAGAAATAAATATCTAGAAACTGCATTGAGAAATGTATAGTACTGTTGCTTGAGGAATACATTATTCATACATTCTATTTTCTGATTTCAGGCAAGGAGAGTCGCAGAAGGAGCAGAACCTTGTGCACTGAGCGGATGCTTGAGAAGCAGCAGAGACAGAGAGAGATATGTTGATTATTTTTCCTCTTTTGAAAATGTAATGCATCTTCCTCTCTTTACATGCCTGCATTTTTCACAATAACATTTATGTTAATTAGAATACAGGAATACCCATCATGCATCAGTAAGGTAAGTGAAATCATCACTGGTAGCTGTGGTTACAACTATGATTGAAATCTAAAAATGCAGCATTAACCATCGTTCCTGCAAATAGTTTTTGAATTGTACTCCACAACCTAAATGACAGTTGGGTTGGTGTATCTGTCACACACATGTTGTGGTGGATGTTTTATGCACAAGTCTAAGTGCTGTGATTGGTGCTTATGATGTATTGGTTTGGCACATTTGTTTATATGGCTGTATTCTCCAGTAATTGATCTGTTGTACATTGCCTGCTTATTCATAAATAATGGATGTCTACTTTATCGGTGTTTGCAATGCTGTTTACAGACTGGATGGCATGCTCTTCAGTTCAACATTGGTATTGCATCTGCTGATAATTTCCTGGGTGTCTTTGCAGCAACACAGCTATAGCCGAGGTTTACTGACACTTGAGCAAATACATAGTTGATTGCAGTATTTCATATTCATTGCACCCCCTGCAGGTCAACATTGATATTGCATCTGTCTCCAACTCCTTGGGTGTTTTTGTAGCAACACAGATGTCCTTCTATTCATATGCTGCAGTATTCATAACATGAGGGAGTTCGCCTCTGGCTAACTCATACATCTGGCCAGTATACAAAAGTCTTAGTGCTACTGTATGTTACGTGCAATGACACACATCTTCCAGCATACATCAGTCAAAAAAATGTTGGGTATAAAGTGGATGTCAGCATG
Source organism: Protopterus annectens (assembly GCF_019279795.1). Classification (NCBI taxonomy): domain Eukaryota; kingdom Metazoa; phylum Chordata; order Ceratodontiformes; family Protopteridae; genus Protopterus; species Protopterus annectens. The sequence goes on from NC_056731.1 coordinate 370,894,271, forward strand.
TACCAACCTGAGAACTTTTCCACTGCCTGTGCAATCGCCTGCTCTAGATGTCGCTCTCCAGTTTAATCGTGAACTTTGGTTCAGATAAGTACCATTTCTGTTTTTTTTCTTTAAATTTTGGCTACTGCATTCTTTTCTTGTGATTACATGTCAGCTAGGAAGGAAAAGTGTCAGTGTGGAAGGCAGATTCCACATAAGGACTCCCATGAACTCTGCTTATTCTGTTTAGGCCCAGAGTATGACCACACTCTCTGTGCTATCTGAAAGTCCTTTGTACCCAAAACTTTTCATAGCCATCTGTCTTCCCTTAAACTGTGTCTGAAAAATCAACACCTTAAGCATTTAGCACGTGAGATGGAGATGGCGTCGGGTCCATCAGATGAGCTGCAACTGAAAAAGGACAAGAAATCTCAGCCTGATTTTTCTGCTGCTCCCTCTCTTCTGGACATCCCTCCCAAGACTGATGTAGGCCTGGAGGCCATCCCAGAGTTAGTAGACATTTCTTTGACGGGTACCACAGTGGAACCTCCAAAGGACCCTACCAGCACATCCACAAGGGAATTGCAAGTGTCTGATTCAGGTGATGGGGGGAACCACAGCTTGGTATCACTCAGGACCCACATGGGATCACCCAAATCATCGTGCATGAGGATGTGTCTGCAGATACCGTGGAGTGCAGGCTGTTGTCTGGCCCATCCACCTTCCCTCACATGGAAGTTCCAATGAAGAAAAAAATGAAAACCAAACATGTGTCTCCAGTTCCTCAAGATGATTTGCCTTTTCCCAAGGCCTTTTAAATGCCTTTGTGCCCCTATGTTAGACCTTGGCTCCTTCTCCCCCTTTCCATGTCTTCCCTCCTTCTACTTCTTTAAAGAGGACTTCTGAAGACATTTCTTCATATGAGTAGGAATCATCTGGTGATAAATCCTTAGCCTATTCAACCCAAATTGCTTGCACTCTGGGTTATGCCTCACCAGGAGAGGAATCTAATGGGATGGATTCCCCTAGGGAGGATATTTCCTTTGGGGAAACTATTTTCAAGATAAAAGATTTTTTCAAATTGGACTGTAGCCATGTGTCTGACATACAAAAGAGATATTGTGATCTCCTTCAGATGGACTCCCCTTCTCCATCTGCCACCCCCTGTCCTAACTGCCTTCTTAGATGCCTTTACTGCTGCTTCTAAATGCCCATATTCACAGCCTCCAGCTCCTAAGTGCCCAAATAGATTTTATAGGGTGTCTGAGGACTCTGAATTCCTCTTTAAAGCCCCTTCTGCAGATTCAGCTACTGTTTCAGTCTCAGTTGACAAGGCATTCAAATCGTTACCTTCCTCAGGTTACAATCCCTGCAGGATGATATTAGGCCAAACTAATGGATGCTCCTCTAAAACGTAAAGCCTTATTTGGTAACTCAGCTGCAGAGCTTTTTAAATCCCTCCAGGAAAAGGACAAGCAGCTGCAGGATCTAAAACATATCTTTGTGTCCCCTGTTCCCAGGTTCCAGAGGAATTAATCCTGCCAGACCACCTTTGTCAGAAACCCATCTAGGCCTCCTTCCACCATAGGTAAGAGGGACTCCAGGAAACAAAGCTCTTCCAAGTCAGCCTCATCCAACCTCTCTCAAAAACAGCCCTTTCAGGCCAAGCCTGGCAGTCTGTGACTACCTGCCTCCAGGGCCATCCACTCCTTTGTCTCTCCACCTCTCTTTTTCTCTATCTGCTTGGAATCAAATAACCCAGGACTCTTGGGTCCCTTCCATTATCAAAAAAGAATATTTCATGGTGTGGGAAACTCTTCCCTCCTTCAAGGGCATTCCACAACCACCAAAAGACCAACTGGAACTTCTTCCCCAGGTCATATCCACTCTTGTTTCTCAATGCACTATTCAGGAAGTCCTGCTGTCTCAAGTGGGAAAAGGATTCTATTCCGGGATGTTTTTGGTCCCCAGAAAGGATGGCCCCTGGAGACCAATTCTGAACCTTCCCCATTTAAATACCTTTCTGAAAGTTCCCACCTTCCAGATAATGACTTTACCAACCCTTCTTCCGCTTATCCTTCCCCAGGCCTTTATGGTGTCCTTAGATATCAAAGATGCCTAGCTTCACATTCCCATTCACCTGCAGTTCAGGAAATTTCTTCACTTTTCTGTTGCTTCCTCACATTTTAAGTTCTGCGCTTTGCCCTTTGGTCTATCTAGAGCACCAAAGGACTTCAAAAAATGTTTAGCTCCTGTCATAGCTTATTGCAAGATACAGAGTATATAGATATTCCCTTACCTAGACAATCTTCTCATCCAGGCCCCTTCCTCAGACATTCTTCAGGAGAATCTCTCCTTCATGATGTCTCTCCTGAAAAGCCTGGGCTTCACTATATACTATCAAATGTCCTCTCTGACCCCTTCACAAAACCACATTTTTCTGGGTTACAGGATTCAAACATACAGAATGCTAGTATCTCTGCCCCCAGAAAATGTCCTGTTTCTTATCTCCCTTTTCCAGGGCCTGTTACCCCTTCTATCTCTAAAATCCAGGGATTTCCTATGGCTCCTGGGGTTCATGGCCTCAACAGTTCCCATGCTCCCCTTAGCCAAGTTGCACAAGCGAAAATTCCAGTGGTTTCTAAAAACAGTTTGGTTGCAACATTTCCATCCACTGGACTACATCATTCCAGTCCTACTTAGATAAAAAAGGAATTAAATTGGTGGATCCTTCAGGTAACAAGGAATCCAGACCTACCCCTACAACCACCCCTTCCCACTCAAGAGTTGTACACGGATGCTTCAGACACAGGATGGGGTGTGATACTGGGATGCTGGAAGGTCAGAGATGTCTGGTCTATAACTCTAATGAAGGAACACAGCAACATAAAAAAATGAGGGCCTTGATTTTTGCCCTTCAAATCTTCAAACCCATGCTTTCCCCAGAGGTCCTGAGGTGATTCACAGACAACACCACGGTTCTCTGGTATGTCAACAAGCAGGGGAGACAAAGTCTTACCTCCTGTGCAGACTGGCATTATAGGCCTGGGATTTAGCTTTGCAGAGTCAAGTCTCTCTTCAGGCTGTATACATTCCTTCAGCTCAGAACATTGTGGCAGACACAGTCAGCAGGTCCATGACTCAATCTCATGAATTTTTGGACCTAGTCCATTGATGAGGTACACCTCAAATAGATCTCTTTGGATCCTCCATGAACAGACAACTTCCCAAGTGTTGTGCCAGGATTCCACATCCTTTGGCATGGAAGGTGGATGCTCTATCCTTCTCTTGGAAAGGGATGTTTCTTTATGCATTTCCCCCTTCCCTCTTCTCCAAAAGCTCCTGCTCAGAATACAGCAAAAACAAACAAAAATCTTGCTGGTGACTCCATTTTGCCCAAGACACCATTGGTTCCCCCTCCCCCTGCATTTAGCTTGGGGCAATCATCACAAGTTACTCCACAGGATGGACTTACTCACACAGTACAAGGGAACCCTAGTACATCCACAGATGTCAACTCTAAACCTGACCCTGTGGGTGATAGGGTTTTAATCTCCTTCAGACACCTGTTTTCTGAGGATGTGCTACAGGTTCTGCAGGAGGCCATAAATCCCACTACTAGAAAATCCTACATTTCCAAATGAAAGAGGTTTTCCATCTGGTGTCTCAAAAAGGATTTACAACTACTGTTAGTGTATGTCACAGTGGTTTTTCCTATCTGTGTGAATTGATGAAGACTAGTGTATGTCCAGATGGTTTTCCTATCTGTGTGAATTGATGAAGACTGGGGTGTCTTACTCTTCATCTAAAACCCATCTTTCAGCCATCTCTGCTTGTCTGCCTATGTCCCCTCCTTTGGCTTCTAGGTTAGAAGTCAAACTGTTCTTAAAAGGCATCCTTCATATTAGACCACCAAGGAAACCAGTTCCTCCGACTTGGGATCTCAGTTTTGTTTTGGAGAAACTTACCCTGGACCCATTTGAGCCAGTAAGTTCCTCTCCCTGCAACATTGCACATGGAAAGCTGTTCTCATGGCCATCACTTCCACGAGAAAGGTCTCTGTGTTGCAGGCTCTAATGGCTAATCCCCAGTCTTCCACAGGGACAGGGTCTCACTGCATACCAATCCCTCATTTATGTCTAAGGTAGTTAATGAATTATCACTCAGTCAATCAACCTTCCTACCTTTTTTCCTTCTCCTGAATCCTCCAGTGAGAGGATTTTACATACTTTGGATGTGCACAGGCAACTCAGATAATACCTGAGCAAAACTAATCCTATCCGTAAGTCTGAACGCCTGTTTGTTTCTTATCACCCAAGGGCCCTGGGTCAAGATGTTTTCAAGCAAACTATCTCCTCTTGGATATTTAAATCTATTTCTTTCTGTTACTTAGCCAATGAAAAGAGCCTTTCTTCTGTGAGGGCACATTCTGCTAGGGCAGTTTCCTCCTCTGAAGCATTCTTTAAAGGCATGGACACTTGTTCTGACCTGGAGGTGGCTACCTGGTCATCTGTTCATACTTTCACTAAACACTATAAGCTAGGTGTCATCTCCATGTCCAGGGCTGGGTTTGTCAGAGCTATTCTGCATGGATTTGTAGAAAATGCTTCTGCCCCTCTGCCCAACTTCTCCTTTGCATGAGAAAATAGCTGTATAAAATCTTACCATAACCATAGATGTCCTTCTCTTCTATATGCTGCAGTATTATTACTCCCCACCTTTCCCCTGATGCTTGCCTGCTTCCCGGTAGCATGTTTTCATCATCTTAGATCAGGCTGGTGCTTAGTGGCATTCCATTCTGAGTTTGTTATGCATTGACACCCACTTTATACCCAAAGTCTTTTTATGACCAATGTATGCTGGAAGATGTGCAGCCTCGCACTTACCATACAGTAGTGCTAAGACGTTTGTATACTGGCCAGATGTACGAGTTAGCTGGAGGCAAACTCCCTCATGTTATGAATACTGCAGCATATAGAAGAAAAGGACATCTATGGCTATGGTAAGATTTTACACAATTATTCTTTATAGCCTAGGTTTACTGACACTTGAGCAAACACACATTTGATTGTAGCAGTTCATTATCAGCAAACATATTCATAATGTTTTGATTGTTCAGGTTACTGATTACTAATACTTTGGTAGATAATGCATATGGTTGTACACACACAATACTGTTAATGACACATATATTAGGTTCTCATACATCACCAGATGTGTTGACTGAACATATCACATTATATTTACTGTTGTACTCATTATATTGATGTGTGTTCAGACAATTATCATGTTGCTTGTCTCAGTTGTTTGTCATATGGCTTGCCTATTGTCCACAATATTGTCATATTACTTTCTCCTCTTTTTAACAATGCCACTATGTGGCTGCTCTTATAAATCATTGAATGCAGACAGTGCAATCTGTTGATTTGAGCATTTATACATTCTTACAAAGCTAATGATTTGGGTGGGTATGTCTAAGCATATAAAATTGTTCAGAAAAGAATACTGACGCCCTCTTTATGAATAGGACATATAGGGCCATATGTGACTCTGTTGATAATGGATGTGTGCCAGTCCATGTAAATTGTCATCATAATCATATTCTGTTTTACTATGATACTCATGGGAATGTTCTGTGTGACTGATATTTGCTTAGCATCCCTGTTGCATTTTGCAATTAATATTTACAGAGCATGGGACCAATGGACATTCTCTTTTCTGAAGACGATAACAAGCACATGCCAGGCCACTGTCAGAGTCTCCCAGGATGACTGTGACAATGGTGATGATGATGACGATGCCAAGGAAACTGGATCTGCTTCTGCCTGACCTATCATGCCTGCACCACAGAGGAGATGTCAATATGACTGGAATCAAGACGATTATTGGAGGAGATCCAGGAGGTCATGAGCAATGTGTTCCAAACACAGATGAGGGATATGATAAGGTCTTTCACTGAGGATATGGCATGGTCTATGAGAAATTTGTTCAGGGCGATAGTTTGTGAGCTCATTTGGGAGTCTGAGCCCTATCAGCTTGATCCCTCCAGTCCATAAGTATTGTCTGTGTGCTCCACTTGTGTTATGCTGCCAACATGCTGATTGCCATTTCATTGATTGGACTGCATATGTATTCTTTTGCATGCATGCAATGTATCCGTCAACCTTAGATGTTATTGTCATGTGACATTTACTTCTGTCCCAATGTGTGCATGACACACATTAACACATTGCACTTTCCTCCCACATTTAACTGTCCATGCATTGTGGCAGTTAGCCTGCAGCTAGTGCTGCAAGGGGTATCCTATAAACATTTGTGTTACTGGGGCGACTGACAGGCAACATATATTGTCCATACTGGGGCGACTGAAAGACAACATATGTTGTCCATACTCCATCACTAACAGTATTTTGACATATCAGGTATGTGCAACAGATAGACATGCCATTCCACATGTGTTTTGAATGACAGTTGTCATGATGTCCCACTGTCATGATGTGGTATTGTGTGTCATGAGCTGGAAATACTGATGCCATGTGGGATCATATACAGCTATATCCTGTCTGTGTGCAGTCCTTTTCTGACTGCATCAAACAGCAATGTAGCACTAATCTGTACACACTGTTACAGATAACACATTATTAAACAGTACATTACACCATGTTTGTTACATGTATATTAGCTGAATGTATATGTGTGTGCACATAGATGAATACATACTGACAGACAAATGTACCTTTGACGTGAGCATTCAATAAGTTACCGCTGATGTGCTGTAATGATGCTCATAGGAGTGTCCTCTGCTCCATAATAAGCAGGGCTGTTTACATACACCTGCGTTTCTTTATTTGACATTTGCATGACAGTATACGTGTATATGCATGTTGATGTGACATGACTGCACATTACTGTGTATATGTGTTTTATACATGTCCAGTTCAGTGGCTATCAGAGATCAATTTGGCCATTTGACATACATTTTCCATTTGGTTAAATATATTTCTGTGTGGCTTATACAGCACCCTGTGTACTGTACAAATGCATTCACAGTGTGTCAACTTACCTTGTCCTGCTTTACCCTGATGTGGGCTCAGGTTGTCCACTTCCCTCCCACCTTCATATTTCACTATTATTTTTTGCAGATATGTTTCCCTTTGCAGAATTGTCTAACCATTGCCATGTATTAATCTGACACAGTGAATGCCACATGTGTAGCCATTTTACAATGAGGGACATCTGCACACAAGTCACTGGCTAATACTTACAATACGTCCTTGTTCTCATTATAGCTGTGTGTTACCCAGTGAAGTTTTTTTCACATCCATGTGCACAACCTGCTGTATTTATTATGCTGTGCCGTTGCATTTTTGAACATATTATTATGTCATTGGTGTATGTATGTATGTATGTGTCTCAACCTTGCTTTCATGTACATTCCATTTATGCCACTGACAGACAGACATACACATCTACACGTGTGTGTTGCCTATGATATGGCATACGCCTGTAACATATACACATTCCATTACACATTTGTTTGGGTTGTGTACACCTACTTGTTTATGTAGCAGCCTTTGTTGCTCTGCAGTACTTCTGTTTGGCACTGTGCTTGGTTGTTTACCTTTCACATGCAAGGTTGTAGGTTTGATTCTGTCCTCTGGTGGAGATATCTACAATTGTTAGACCTGCATTTGCTTATTTGTGATATTGCTTGATTTACAGCTGCTCTGTTGACAGACTAACTGGATATGTGTTTATTTATGTGACGCGTACTGTGATCCTACTTTATTACCCTGGAACACACATCTACCATTGGTCAAACAAATCCAGATATGACTGCCATACAGTTTGCGACATGTTGTAATGTGACAGTGCATAGGTAGATATGTTTTTATGCATTTCACCATGGCTGGTATGCATCCCCACCCTGTTTGACAACTTTATATTGCTCATGCTGTGCAGTGTACCATCTGTGTAACTTACTGGTCTTTACTGTTTATTTCCAACCTTTGTGTGTCTTGTGTTGTGATATTTGTTCTATGGATATACCTACTGTGATGACCTTCTCCTCCTCTTTCCCTTTGTTTACCTTTCCTTCTATTCTAAAAAAAATGCCCATGCTTCTCTGATTTTCCCCTCAAATTTTCCTATTCCATCATCCCTCTTGTGTGTCCCTCTTCTTCACCCATACCCCGCATCTTCTTTTCTATCTCCCATTTTCCTTGGGTGTGTATGTTACTTGTGCTCTCCACACAAGTCCTGAACCCATTGTTAGCTAATGTTAACTGTGCTGATGTGGCTGTGATTGCCCTTCACCTTTAATTTTTTTATTAGAAAAGTTACAGATTCCATTGGGATCAGTAGTTCCATGCCATCATATTTTATTAATACATGTGTTACAGAGATATTCGTAGTTGTTTCTGAGCTTAATATATATATATATATATATATATATATATATATATATATATATATATATATATATATATATACACAGTATATTACAAATGACATAGCAGCTTAGAAGCATCTATTTTTATGTTAGTGGATGAATTACGGAAATATCTTTTTGTCTGAGACGTTTCGGTGTCTATTCCTGAAAATGTCTGTTATGAATGCCATGCAGCTTACATTGGGATAGTTGACGTTTTTATTTTATTTTTGGTATCCTAATAAAGTCAGTTACATTCCATAGATATCCTTAACGTTACTGCATGGATTCTGTTATGTATATATGTCTGTATAACTATCAGGATGCTTGCGTTGTGCTCATTTTTCTGTAACTTTGTTACTGTGCAACATCATTGGACAACCATTTCTTATTACTTATGGATTATTTGTACATTTCTTTAGTGCGCTGTTCATACTGTGACAATTGTGTGCTGAGCTATTCAGAGTTTCTTCTCATACATATACATATTATAATGTTATCCTCAAGTTTTGAGCTGATACTGGTGCAATGCATGGGATTCCGCGAGTTTTACTAAATCTGCCCTATCGACCCTGTCATCTCTCAGTGGCTACTTAAATACAGTTTTAATATTGCATAATATAACTAGTATCCTTGTTTTCTCAAAATACATCCATGTTTCACAATGCACTTTCAGATTTAAATGACTGTTGCACATCTCAAAATATTTTAGAATAATTTGTATTTTTGCCTTTGCAATGCCAAAGTTGCAGGTAGGATTATTAACTTAGAAATATCTCCTGGAGAACCGTGAAAAGGCTATGATGGAAATGTGTATAGAGTTGTTTACAAGCACACACACACACACACACACACACACACACACACACACACACACACACACACACACACACTTCCATCTGTGATATGTGCAGATTCTTTTTAAACTTGAGGATCCAACCTTATTTCCTATCACTGTCAATCTCATTCGCTCCAATGGAGCTCAGGAAGTTTGCACTGTAACTTCCAATAGGTGGAGCCTAAGCCTTTTGACAGAATCAAATTATGTCCTCACATTTCAAACAAATGTTCATATCTCTGGAACCAAAGCAGTTACTATTTTTACTGCGGTAGTATTCTTTAGGTTTTAGGAAGCCGTGGTGGTGCAGCGGTTAGCGTTGCCGCATCACAGTAAGAGGTTCTCTGGTTTGATTTTCCATTGGAGTGCCTTCTGTGTGGAGTTTGCATGTCCTCCCTGTGGTCTAGTGACATTTAAAGTCATGCAGGTGCATGCGTGAATGGGTGTGCCTTCTTTGATGGTTGGGTGTTGTGCTGGCACCTCGGCACTGTAAAAATCCACTGCCAATCATTAGCAGACTGGAGTTCCACTGTGGTAACCCCTAACTGGGAAAAGTCAAAAGACATTAGTTTTAGTAGGTTTTAAACTGAATTTTATAAGTCACAGTAAACACAGTATTAGATTTGTAATATTATATAAACAACTTACAATATCTCTGCAACCACTCAAGTTGCACACATACTGTCAGCAACATTTTAATCATCTAGATGAGAGCTTTCATATGAGGCTATGGAGTCCTGTCTGTGTTACTCGATTGTTGAGATATTTAGAAAAATATGAAAAGTATAGCTATATAAATTAATATCATAAAAACAACAGTTAATATCTATTTACTTGCATTAGGCAGAGGTCAAATATTAATGCACTTGAGTTTGCTATTGTGTAAGCTTTAAGATGATTTTTTTAAAACCTCGTACGTAGCATGTTTTAGAATTATTGATGTAAATATGAACAAGCAATATTTGATGCCTAGAGGCGTCAGTAGGAGTTAACTACAGATGTACCTGTAGATGTCACTCAGATGTAATGAGTTAACAAACTAAAAGTAGGCACATTGCTTCCCTGTAAGAATGGTTACATGCAGTATATGGCAAAGTATCAGGAAACACACCTATCTGTTGGCTTCGCAGGTGAATAAATGAATAAAACACTCTCGGTGTGCTGACGCACTGTATTCAGAGATGCCCATTAAGCTGAAATGTCATTAATTTTTCAATCATGTTTCAGAATATCTGTGCTACATTACCTGGTAAATAAATCTTTCAAATCACAAATTCACATTACTCATACTTTACAAATGTAGGAATTTACGAAGAAATTAAGGGACTTAGGTTAATTGTATCTTTATCAGATACTCCTAATCTGCTATATTTCTTAGTTCATTAATTGAAATGCTGAACATTATAAATGAGATTGTGACCATTATTTGATTTCAAAATAAATGAGTATTAATGAGGCACTGTAACTGGGAAATTGATTACCTGCAGTGATGACACAAAGACATCTTTCAGTTAGACCCTTGTGATTCAGAGTTGAGAGACTACAGTTATCAATGGTTAAATCTTAAGTTTTTTATCACAGTCCACTGAAATGCATGCTTTATGACCACTAACTATTCAGCTGTACTTTCTGATTTGCAAATAATCATCATTTCTTCATGTTGTCATCTCAGAGTTTCCCCAGGAAGAATGCTGCATCTTTCTGTTATTACCATCTATGGGAGATGATGCCTTATGCTTATTCTGACCATCCCAACCATCTTATCTCCCTAGTATGTCTCTCTATTCAGATACATCTCCTGTTCAGAAAAAAAACTGCACCCTCCTTTTTTTACATTTACCTTGTTACCACACAAGTTCCTTAATACAATCCTGTTAAAAGTCATGCTTACGTATTAAGTTCTCTCTGTGACACCCCTTCCCCATTTTCTGATATGCCCACTATAGCACTTTAATTTCTTTATGTCTAATGACATCCTTAATATTGATATGTTTTTGCAGATGGAGTCTTCAGAAATAGAACCATGTGAATCTCTAGAAAGGCATGAAGACAGAAATGGGAATCCTTTGCAATTGACATTCACAAATGCAATCACAAAATATTGACATTTCCTACAGTATTCAACATTTGAAAGTAGAAAAATCACCAAATACAAATCCTGAAAGAGGGCTTCACTCTGCTGCAGCCCTGATAGGGGGGTGGTGGGACTGTGTCTCTTGTCCACTGCTACTTCTATATATGCAAACTCCAAGACTACTTTATCTTAGGGTAAGAAGAAATTCCCAACATATCATAACATCACAATTCTCAACAAGTTAAGTACAAATCATAGTCTTGGCTACATGTCACAGAAGGCTAGGGCCCTTTAAAGCAATTACAGGTAACTGTGATTCAACTAGTGGCTCCATCACTGGAGGAGCCAGGCAGGGAGGAGGAATGAAGAGGCATGGCCCTCTCACCTTTCTTGGGAAGGATAGAGGGGTTCATGTGTATTCAGGGTCATGTTGGGTAGTTCAATCTCCCTGGTGGAGATTGGGAAGACTGCTGCTTATACACCAGGGAGAGGGATAGAGCTGCTTGGAGAGAATGTTCCTTGCAGAAGTGAGGGAATGTCCAGCAGAGATAGACATTGCACACCCCTCTGCAACAGTCAACCAACTGTCTGCAACTAGGTCTTAGGAGAAAAAGAAAAAAATATGAACCACCTCTGATGGTTGTCTACATGATGGTCCTCTCAGACAACCATCAACCTGCCGAAGGTGATTGAATGGATCATTTGGTCAGAAAGGGGAAGATGGCTGACAGAGGGGAGTAAAAAAATGCAAAAAAGTACAAACCATGGGAATCACATTAGTGATCACACAATGAAGGGGTGGATATTAATGCCAGGTCAAGGCTGAAAAGGGTCATCCGCTCAGACCACCTATATGGTCAACAAATTGAAATAAATAAAAAATAAATAAATAAATAATGTCTCAGATTTAAGCCTGGCATCCCATTAGAACTCCAGCTCACAAGAACCAAAAACAGACTTCAAAATGTCCTTATACATTTACACTCCAACTCCCTGATTTAGTGTATGTCTGTTGGTCTGTCTGAAAGTCTGTGTATGTGTATCTGTGCATGTAAATCATAAAACCTGTTAAACCAGGTATAACTTTTTTCATACTACTTTATAGCCTAGCGGGGAAACACAGTATTTACATAAAACTTCATGCCACCTGTGATGCCCGTGCACTGGCCAGGCAATTAAGGAGCCTCAATCCTCACCACTAACACCAGTGAGGGGCATCCATATAGGGAAAGGATAATAAATACAGATGCAGTAAAGTTCAATTTGCCTTAAGAGCACACAGAGATCACAGTCAGTCTGGGGCTGGTTTCTCCCTTTCTCCCCAGGTCTCCAATAAGACTCCCCACTGGCACAGCTATAGGGTCCAGATCTCAGCCTAGTGGGCAAGCTAAAACCTCCAGCACCCTCTCTGTCCAACCAATGCTTGATGTCCCTGCCCAAGTAGCTGACACACACACACTTTGAGATATGAGTTATACACAAGCACACAGACACTTCTGGGGAAGGCTGGCACAGGTTCTCCAGCTGTGCCCCTTTTACCCAGACTATACAGTAGTACCACGTGCTACTACCCACTAATATTTATCAGCTACTAAAAAGCGCCTTAACAAAGGGTGTCCAGTTATTACTGTGCAATATTATTATCCAAATGGTAAGTGCAACTTAACAGTCAAGGCTTATTGGAGTGGCTTGGCCAGTATCACTATATACATGCAATGTACTCTACAGCTTAAATTATCTGTACCCAAAACAGCCACAGTTGAAAGGTTTAAAAATATTTAATAATAAATAATAAAAACACAAGACAATACTTTTTACTACACAGTGCTAGTCAAGAGTTCAGAGATCACAGAGAAATACTTAAAATAATACAGTAGAAAAGTTCTGACATCAATGCAGAAAAAAGACTAATCTAATCTTCCTAGTTCCTAGCTATAGCTAAGAGAAAACACAGTTCTAAAATAAACTTACATGTAGAGCAAGGCAGTGCTGGTGATGTTGGATGCTCTGAAGACAAATGCTAAAATGCTCTCATTCTTTCTCTCTTTAAATTGATAACACAGTACCACTGATTCATTTCAGATTACACCATTTCTTTCTGGTTCCCAGGCTAACAGAAACTCAGAGGTTATATTTATTTATTTATTTATTTATTTATTTAAATTTGTTGACCAGGAGTGTCCGACTGGACGTGGGTCCATTTTCAGAGGAGGCCCGGGGAGAAAAGCTCCACAGTAAAATAAACAGACAGTAGTTACATTGGATTGCATAGTGATTAACAATTTAACACAGAAATTACTTACAACATATTTACAGATGAAGAACATAGTACATCAGTAGACAACTAGAATCTTTATCTGTGAAGTACATAACAGGCATTAACAAATGTAACAATGAGACGTTCCTGCTGTATAATAAGTACTAGGCTCATGAGCATCTGAGCTTGCTATCATCAAGGTAGTTAGTGGAGGTGAAAGAAAGGTAGTAGTTGGATGGGGTGGATGATATTAGAGTGGGAGTTGCAAGGGCATAGCCAGCATGTTTTTAGGTGCACTTTTAATAAAGTTTTGAAGTTGGTGCATGATGGTACGGAGGTAATTGTGGGTGGGAGTGAGTTCCATAATTTGGCTATGGCGCAAGAGAATAGTGCTTCACCAGCAGAGTTATTGGCTTTAGTGATCTGCAAGTGATTTTTGTTGCTGGATCTTAGTGGTCTGGTGGTTAATAGCCCTTTTGATCTTGCAGCTGGTCAGGAAGCCAGGGTAATAAAAGAAATTAAACATGTAAATTCTAGCCATTAACTCTGGTCTCAAAACAATAGGCAGAATGCCTCCCTCTAGACATCTTGGCTCCGAGTTGTAGGTCAAAGAATTTCACAATGCTTGACTTATCAGCTTTCTTACAGCAGAGTGCACCGTTGTTACATGTTTTTCAGTTCAACATCCAATAGTCTTTTCACATTTAAGAGAACAAGCCTGTGACTTACATTAATATTTACAAATGACAGAATTATCTACAAAATTCTGTCTAGCTAGGCTGGTAGCCTTCAGCTATCTTCACACCACCCAACAGGGCTGAGTAGTAAACTGCATTTGCTTGACAGCAGAAAAAGAAAACTTTGTTCTTCATATGCATTGGACATTCTACCTACCATCCATTCCCCCCATTTCTCCTAGTCCTTTCTTTGCCTACGTCAAGCCTTGTTGAATACATCTGTGGAATTATTCTCCACAAGCCATTCTGGTAGCCCATTCCATGAGCCCATAGCCCTCTCTGTGAAGAAGTGCTTTTGTACAGCAGGAGAATGGTTGATTACTAAGGCCTGTTACATGTGTCTCATCCCCCTGACTTTCCTGTTCACTATGACACCTTCATGTTTTCAGGCATTACCTTGAACACTCATATTACATAAAATATATATCATGTGATACATCATGTGTAATCCATCCACTATCTGCTTGAACCTTGATATAATCACCTTTTACATCCCCCTTGAAAGCATTTTTAGAGGTATTACAACTCTCTGTGGAGACATACCTTCCCTTGTCATCCCTAACTGTGCTACCTTACCATTGGGGGGAAAGGATCCTAATTTCATGATCATTTGTTTGCAGAGATATGAATCATTCACCTTTTACAGGCATACTGTAGGTACCTGAAGACCTTTATCTGTTCCTTTACTCTTACAGAGAATGACGCTTTAGTTACTATATCTCATACAAGTGTTTTACTCAGTACTTGTAATTATTCTGGTACTCTTCCTCTCCACTCATTTGAATACATCTATAACCAGCTTTACATGCCTTATAAAACACTGCACAACATGCTTCTGTTTGTGTCTCAGTAAAGCATTACACACAGGAGTGATGCTACCTGGAAATCACTCCTCCGATAATGTAGCCGTACATCATGCTGGCCACAGGGATAATGCCTTGAATGATTTCATGTATCTATTGCTACAACCCCTAAGTTTCTTTCCTTGTGACTAATAGCTAAGTAAAGACTTGCTATGTTGGCAGAAAGAAATGTCTGCTCCACATGTGTACTGCCTTGAATTTCTGTCTTATTGGCTATCATATTCCAAGTATAATTCAAGTGCTTAACCAAGTACGTATAACATTGAAAGTCATATTCTAACTCCCCATTTATTATTCAGTTACAATTATCTCATTTCTCGTCAGCATGGAAAGGATAATGTAGAGGCAGCAGTCCTCAAATGTAGTACAGCCTGAGTATACTGAAAGCAATGGCCTAGTCTCAGCGCAAAAAGGGATTACTCTGTTTATTTCCCATCAAATAGATAATGTCATCTTTCTTAGAAACACTCCTTACGTACAGCAGGCTAGAGCCATAAACCAGATTTTCATCAAAATGAATATCTATATATTAATTTTAACCTTCTAAGCTTTTCTATCAGTTGCTCATGTGGACACATCAAGAATATTAGTAATAACCAGAAAGACAGTCCCCTGGATTCTGCATGCCTTGCATGGCATGCAGGATTAGTGCAGGAGCTCTACCAGGCAATATGTCTGCCGTGTGATCCAGGAACAGCCTGCAGGAACATGCATGAGCGCTCCTGCACTAGTCCTGCACGGACTAAGCCCCTGTATGCAAATCACCCCATTTTCAGGAGAAATCCATGCAAATGAGGTGAATGTGTGATCCAGGAAGCTTGAAACCACTGTACAGGACTAGAGCAATCTGCAGAAATGTACTCGTTAGTAACCAAGTGAATTTCTAAAAAATCTAAAACAGAGCTGTGACAGCTCCAAAAAAAGGCTGCATATCAGTCAGGAAGCATGTCAGTGGCCAAGTATAAGGCCATTGGCATTGCAAACAGCGTAAAAAAGTAGAAAATCAACTTTTAATTTTTTTTTAGCTGACCTCGACTGTTTAAGCATAGAGCAGCAGCGCGCAAATGGGATTGGGGGGAAAATACTAAAATAAACCTAAAATAAACATTCTAACTAAAACCACTATTCTGCCATGAAAGTCAATGGCAGGCAGAAAACAACATGGCCAGTGAGTAGTGGTTGCTAAGCGGGGAGGCTCAGTGTGAGACATGTAACTGCATTAGCAGGCAATCCTATGCAAATGAAGGGAATGATAGTGAATCCCAGTTTTCCCCAGCATGCTAGTCAGGTCCCAACAGTGTAAGAGTAGGAATATCTTGGTTCAAGCCTAAGAGTTAGCTGACATCATGGGGGGGGGTGTCAGGCATAGTATAAGCGGATTGGAGCCCTGTGGCACAGGTTTGCTCCTAGCTAAGCACAGCTAAGCAAGGGGGTGTGTCTGACTCTGCCTAGCCCTCTTTACATTGCCTAAGTGGGTGTGCATGTCGTGCACTGGGTTCTAAATGTTTAAATAAAAGGTAAACCAGGAAATAGCTCTGTGCACATTTGAGCGCTGTGTTTGTGAGGCACGTCCCTGAGCTTAAACAGGAAGACAATGGGAAGGGAAAACAGCAATAAGAAGGTAATCAAGGAGAACTAGCATAGCTGTCAGGTGAAATGTATCAGAATCAGTCAATTACACAGGCAGCAGACCAGCCCAGCCCAGAACACTACTATAAACTATGCAAACACCTTCCCCTCTGGTTTATCCCACACTGTACACCACTGGTGTAAACAAGTGGGGAACTTTTAACAATCAAAACAACAAAATGATAGAGGCTGCAATAGCTATCATACAACAATTTGTGGAAGAGGCTGAGGGTGGTGAGGATGTGAATGCTGTTGACCAACCCAGAGTGAGGAGACGGAGAAGAGTGTATAGACCCAGGGTAACCTACCAGGGGCTACATGAGCTGGAGATAGTGGAGCACTATAGGGTGGACAGGGACCTCCTACAGCAAATTGTTGAGCTGTGCCGGCCATGCCTGACACACAGAACTAACAGAGGGGAACCCATCCCAGTGGAGACCAAGGTATGCATAGGCCTAAGAATACTAGCTACAGGTACCTTCCAAAGGCCAACTGGGGATATGATGGGGAATATCACAGGCATCAGCATCCAGGGTACTCCACCAGTTCCTGGATGCCATGTCAGCACATGTCAGTGTGCACGTATATTTCCCCAACACCCATGAGGTGTTGGCCAGCAATATGCAACTGTTCCACCAAACAGCAGAATACCCTGAGATAGTGGGTGCTATAGACTGCACGCAAATGCGCATCAAAGCACCACCCGGTGAGCGGGGTAGGGTCTACATCAACCTCAAGGGCTTCCCCTCCATCAACTGCCAGGTTGTGTGTGATGCCCAGGACATAATAATGAATGTGTGTGCTGGCTGCCCTGGAAGCTATCACGATTCCCACATCTGGCATCTGACACAGCTGTACCAGAGATTTGACAATGGGGACATCCCTCACGGTCACCTAGTGGGGGATGCTGGATACGCACTGAAGCCATGGCTGATGACACCCATCAGAAATACACACATACCCGAACAAGAACACTATTATGAGGCACATGCACAGACCAGAATTATAGTAGAGCATGTGTTTGGGATGCTCAAGTCACGGTTCCGGTGCCTGGACACATCTGGTGGAGCCTTGCAGTACTCACCAGCTACATGTACCCAAATTGTCATCGTATGTGCCATGCTACACATTATGATCCTGCAAAAACAGCTACAGCAGGAACAGCATGGGGCAGGGCCACACAGCCCCCCACCATTGCCAAGGCCTGCACAGGCACAGAGTGACTCGGAGGAACAACCTGAGCCTGCCCTAGTAGACAGAAGGAGGCATGCCCAGTATGCCCTGGCCTTGGCAAAGAGGACGCATAGCACATACACTGACACAGGAGAGACCCAGGGAATAGCACCTCTCTCTGACTCTCACATACAGTAAAAGGGGATGCCAATCATGACACTACCTGTGCTCAACCATGTGTAGGGAGTGAACTATGTGCATCTGACATAGGCAGCCCTGCAGCACCACCCTCAGTACTGGGACACCCACAAGGTAAGTGACTCACACATGCCAGTCAGGGGGGTTCACATACCCAACAACAGTCACAGCCAGCAGGACAGGTGTAGATAAATACAAATAAAGACTGTGCTATGGGCTCTGAATAATGCCTATGGGTAACCTCCCCCCTGGCCTACACAGACAGACCACAGCAGGTCAGGCAGTGGGATGGTAGTTCTGAAGGGTAGGAAGTCAGAAACTAATATGTAGGTAAATCAAAGCTAAGATCTGTAGTACACTGGTATGCCTCCTGTCAGCATGATAACTTAGACTACAGAATGAAATTGAGTACTTGACATACCAGTACAGTCATAGCAAATATGTACAAGTGTCAGGTATGCCCCCCATCCTATGTAGTAATGTAATAACAGTCAGGTTTGCCCCCTCCCAATCCCGTCTAGACATGTAGAAATAGTCAGGTGTGCCCCCCCATCCTAGGTAGAAATGTAGTAACAGTCAGGTGTGCCCTCCATCCTACGTAGTAAGGTAATAACAGTCAGGTGTGCCCCCCAATCCTGCGTAGAAATGTAGAAATCGTCAGGTGTGCCCCCCCATCCTACTTAGAAATGTAGTAACAGTCAAGTGTGCCCCTCCCAGTCCTGTGTAGAAATGTAGAAATAGTCAGGTGCACCCCCGATCCTATGTATAAATGTAGTAACAGTCAATGTCAAATGATCGACGGATAGCCTGCAGAAACTGTATGCTACCTGTAGGTGTACAACACAAAGGTCTGCACTGCAGTACAAACAACCTAGACTCGATCCACACATTCAATACAGATGGGCATACTGGGCATGCTCACGCACTTAAACAAATGAAGGCCATGTCTGCAAACACCAGTGGACCAGACATATCTGTCAGTTGCAGATGTTACTGCAGACACTCCTCAGTATGCACCACACATGCTTTGCACACACACTGGATAGGAATACAGACATATATCTAAGGACAACACACTATAATAACCCAAAGGTAGATGTACATAGATGTCTAGAAGAGGGTGACTGTGACAAGGAGCCATCCAGGCCTGTCCCACCCAGCACACAGCCAAAAGTGCCACAACCACATGAGGTTCAGATGTCACTCACTGTAGATACTAGCCACCGGTATCTGTCAGCATTACAGACTATGTGGTGCAAGTGCTAGCTGTGCAACATGACTGTACAAGGAAGTAGTCATCTAGCAGCTGTATACACATACCTGTGAAATATGACCCTGTGTGTGCCCGCATGTGGTGTGTTAACCTCTAGATGATGTGTTATGGCCTATGCACACACACTGCCCTCTTTATAGCCCTACGATGACAAGCCTACTGAGGTCATCCACTGTGAAATACACCTTTGGGAGAGTTGTAACCCAGTAATCTCTGTGGCGCATCCTGTAACTGTGTACTGCTGTAGTGTGATAAACTAATTAGGTAGGAGTTCCAGTCCTAGACATGGCAACTGTGTGTGTGTCTGTCTGTCTGTCTCTGTAGAAAGCAATGCTTTTTAGGGTAGTCACACTCCCTACAATTCAAATGTTCTACTTTGGTAAGGCTGCTGATGTCATCCACCTAGAAATACACCTCTGGGAAGGTTATAGCCCAGTAATCTCTGCAGTGGATTTCCTAACTGTGTACCGCTGTAGTGTGATAAAATAGTTAGATAGGAGTTCTAATCCCAGACTTGGCAATTGTGTGAGTGTGTGTGGAGAGCAATGCATTTTAGGCTAGTCACACTCAGTACAATTCAAATGCCCTACTTTGGCAATCCCGCTGATGTCATTCACTGTGAAATACACCATTGGGGAAAGGGCACTGCAGCAATCCCTATGGTGCATCCTATAACCGCATCATGATGTAGTATGATATAGAACTCTGGTAGGGGTTCTATTCCCACACATGGCAGTTGTGGACATTTTGTGTGTGTTTCTATGCCTGTGTAGTGAGCAATGCATTTTAGGCTAGTCACACTCAGTACAATTCAAATGACCTACTTTGGCAATCCTGCTGATGTCATTCACTGTGAAATAGACCTTTGAGGAAGGTGCACTCTAGCAACCCCTCTGGTGTGTCCCATAACAGCATCATGTTGTAGTGTGATATAGACCTCTGGTAGGGGTTCTGTTTCCACACATGACAGTTGTGGATGTTTTGTGTGTATTTCTATGTCTGTGTAGGGAGCAATGCATTTTAGGCTAGTCACAGTACAATTCAAATGCCCTACTTTGGCAATCCTGCTGATGTCATTCACTGTGAAATACACCTTTGAGGAAAGAATGCACCAGTAATTTCCGTGGTGTATCCTGTAACCGCATAGTGCTGTAGTGTAATATACAAGTTTGGAAAGTGTTCTAATCCCAAACATGATGTGTGCGTGTGTATGTGTGTTTGTCATTTGTATCCTGTGTGGAGGTGGGTGTGGGTGTGTAACAACTGGACTCAATGTGAAGTGTTTTTTTGCAAACTATATATATATCACAATGTCCAACGTACAGGGATTACAGATGTGAAATAGCTGAGAGGCTGGGGTGCAAATCCATACCCCTAAATGTGACATTGATGCCAGCTGAACAACGTTTCCAATCCTTGTATTACCCAGGGAATACTCTCAACCCATGTCTCATACACACACACACTTGCCTAGGCAACAGCCGCTATGTTGGTAGTACCCTGCATATTGCCCATCGATAGTAACCATGGTGTGATTGCAGTGGGCTACAGAGGGTATGCCACCCTGCCCATCAGTCCAATAGGCATGTACATGCTGACAGTGCACCTACCTCCCCATGTTCCCCAATGAACACCTGCAACACTTGTGGTGCCATCAAATGTGGCCCACAAAGGACATACAATGCCTGAAACACAAGCCCTGTATGGACAGATACCAGTGACCCCAGGGAATACTGGTATCATGCTATCAATGTAGGTGCAGGGTCAACTTGCTGTCCATTAACAGTTCCTGCCACATGAGGCCAGGACTGGCACATCTGATGATAACACTCTGTACACAACATGGGACAGACACCCCAGGTACAGTTCCACATGTAACTGTACATGCATGTGGGAGGTGTGCACATCCCAGACACTGTCCATATCATGGACTAAGGAACACATGCATGGCAAGCAATGCACAGCATTGGCCACACACACAATAGTCACCCAGGTGACTGGATGGTGAATACAATACCCACCTGTGTGGGCAACTCCAGACAATACACTCCTGAGCCACGTTGCAGACCATTGTCATGTGGTCTGATGCCAAGGTATACCCATCACCTAGCCTTGTATAGCCATCTGGCACCATCGACCACAACACACCCATGAAGCAGTGCACCCATGCATGTCAGTACTGGCACCTGTGTCTGTGTGTGTGGTATACTCAAGTCAGAAGTGACAAACTTCATGACACCCATGCAGATGGGAACTGAAAGTTTGACTGCTGAATCTTACACTAAGCCACTGTATGAGCACATCCACTCGTGCATGAATTGTGCCATCCCCAATAGAACCAAGACACTTTCCTCCAAAAAAAGGAAGCCAATCTGGTGGTCCCTTGCCATAAACAAAGTTTACAACAAAATGACGAAACTGCTGCAGAAAAGAGGAAAATCCCAAGATGCAAAAAACTCCCTTACCAGTCTCAGTAAGAAGCTGAGATCCCTCATAAAATCCTCCAAAGCTAGTTATGAAAATAAAATTGCAAAAGATTCCAAAGACAACCACAAGCCATTCTAAGGCTATGTCAAGAATCTAAATGGCAATGCTCAAATCTGCTCTGAGTTATAACAAAATAGCATTAAATATACTGATCCCAAAGATATTGCCAATATCCTTGCAGATTGATTCAGTGCAAACTTCATCCCCCTCTTACCCTCTAATGGGCCCATTTCAATACCATAAGATTGCCAAATTCTGGTAATAATGGCCACATGGGTAAAAAACGCACTCTCCAAAGCTAAGACTACAGCATCCATGGGACCAGATGGCATCCCAGGCTGTGTACTACATGAACTACAAAATGAACTGGCACTTCACCTAAGTGTCATGTTTAATCATAGGCTCACCTCAGGCTTTGTGCACACTGAGTGGTGCACAGCTACAGTTATCCCACTCCACAAGGGGGGATCCACCTTGGATCCTGGGAACTACTGCCTCATCAGTCTGATGAGCCTGATCTGCAAGGCCATGGAATGTATTATCATGGAACTTATAAACAAAGACATTGGCAACCTTCAAACACTGAACCCCACCCAGTTTGGGTTCGTGAAGGGCCAATCTTGTCTCCTGAACCTGATTAACTTCTTCAAATCAGTCTCCAGAGCTGTGGACAAGGGTAAGGCAGTCCACACAGCCTATCTGAACTTCGCCAAGGCCTTCGACACCATCCCCCACTCTGGAATCATAGATAAACTTACTAAGCTGGGCATTAATCCCTACATCACTTGATGGGTTGCCAACTGGCTTACTGACAGAACCCACACTGTAAAAGTAGCCGACTCCAAATCCAGCTCCAGACAAGTGACAAGTGGAGTACCTCAGGGTTCAGTCCTGAGACCACTCTTGTTTGGCATCTACTTCTCTGAAGTACAGGTCAACACTAAGGGACTCTGGCTAACAAATTTCACAGAGGACTGCAAACTGGGAGCCATTACTGAATCCCCAAATTATGTGGATATTCTACAAAAGGGCCTTACAGAAACAGATGCTTGGTGCCAGAGCCATGGGCTTAAGCTCAATACCAAGAAATGTATAGTTATCCCCTTTGGGAAAAAACATGTACCCGTGAATTACCACATAGGTGGCAGTACACTAAACACCGAAAGTGTGATAAGAGACTTAGGGACACAGGTGGACAGTGGTCTCACCTTCGATAACCACATTGCCACAACAGTAAGGAAATCCTTCTATGTGGCACACCTCATCACTAAGGGCTATTCATCCAGAAAAAAGGAGGTCATTGTCCCACTGTACTCATCCCTCATTAGACCCATTATAGAATACAAAGCCCCGTTTGGTATGTACTTCTCAAGACATCTGCCACAACTGGAAAGGCTGCAGAAATACCTCACTAAAAGAATCACAGGCCTAAAGCAGATGCCCTATGCTGACCATCTAAAAAAATTCCAACTATACTCTGTCGCATATCGTCTACTCAGAGGCAATCTCTGCTTAACATACAAGGCCATGTCAAACCCAGAGATGATGAACAAGCTACACTTATAGAAATCCCAATCCCTCAGAGACACACATGCTCTAGGGATCTAAACCTTGTCATCGCAATGAACAAAACATGCTGTAGGGATAGGTTCCTGACCCAAAGACTCCCCAGACTCTGGAATAGACTGCCCATACATGTCAAGCAGTGCGGCTCTTTAGCCCTCTTCAAAAGGAACCTTGATGATTGGATGGGAGATAGGAAATTGACCCCAGGTATCACATCAGTCACCGTGCTAGACAGGGGTCCAGGGAACTAAATACTGTGGGAAGAAATAACCAGGGAAATGTTATGGCTAGGCTTGTATAGGCCCTAGGGCCGATAGCCTAGTACCAGCCTATGAACCTATGAACTTATGATGCGTATGAACACATTCACAATCACTTCAACCCCCAATGGCATACTGAAGCATGCTGTCTGATGTCAGACACCTCCACATACCCTTTGCACATATAACTTCCATATGACCCCTGTGGTGCATGCAATACCTGCACAGTACTGTGTTGTGGCAATCCCTCTAGTGATGAGTTGTAATCCTGGCCATGCCAAGTGTGCCAATGTGTGTGCGTCCCTGTGAGAGTGTGGCTGTGTTGATGCTGACACCTGTTCATGCAGACAGGCACGTGTACTACACCTACCACATAGCTACCATATCCCTGTTGCAGATGTCACTCACCATCACCTATACGTTCTGCGGGCTCCCCAACATGTAACCTATGTGGTGCATCCACTAACTGCATGGACATGTGATAGCACTACATAGTCGTCAGGGGCTTGATACCCTGTACTGGTAGGTGTGTGAAAACAACATGTTTATGTTTCACTCTCCCACCCCTCCTTGGCCTTTCTGTGCCTTTGTCTGCTTCTCTCATTCCCTCTCTGGTGGATGTGGAGACTTACACCTGCATTGCTTAGGCAGCAGCATGTGTATTTTAAGTGATGCTCAGGATCAGCTGATGGCCTCTGCACGAATTGCAGCCCTCCTCTAGCTGATTGCATGTGGAACAGCTGTGGTAATATTCCCATAGCCAACTGCATGGAAACACACACCATTATCTAGGAACATCATGTTGGTGTTAGGCCTTTCATTCACTGTGAGCAGGAACTCAATCTGTTTTTTGGCAAACAGCATATCAGATGAATTGGGGATTTACCTCTAACAACATACACTATGGAAACAGGGCAACATACAGGAGGGGGATGTGCCTGACCTGACTACAGACTGTAAGTGCTGCTATACTGCATTTGGAGTAATGTTGGTTTAACAGGGTGTGTGTGGATATGGCTGTCCTACATTTTTTCATACCTGCCATGTCAGTGCTATGTTTATGAGGGAACACCCATCTGTAGGGTCATCTGCAGACTGGCAAGTGTGTGGTGCCTTTTTTTTTTTCAGGTGTTACCCACAGAGCACCTATCTGTGAACTGCAGAAGGTAGTGTGAGGATTGCAGTCTGTAGATGGTGACAGCTGTGAGAGTTACTGACTTCATATCCCTCATAAGATATATGTTGCAACAAACCCAGTTACAACAGTAAATGTATGAGGTTATCACAGCAACATGTCAATATTGGCCCTGTGTATGTGCCTCCAGCCACAACCCTGTCAACCTTTGTACATATGTCATGCAGTAAGGGGTATATATGTGCTGTACACCATAATTAGTGACATCACATTTGATAACAAGCCAGTGAGATATCAGACTGCTACACATGTTATGTATAGTAGGGGTTATATTTAATGACATAACCTGGACAGTCTGTGGTTGTGTGTACAGTACTGAGGTCTGTGTACTTATGGTGATTGTCAGCAGTGTGTGTATTATTAATATGTACCTTGGCCTTTGTACAGACTGTGGTAGATGTCATTGTTCTTGGTCCTGTTCTATCTGATGTTACATGCTGCTTCACTGTATGTTACCCTATTGCTGACATGTTTGCAGGGCCATACACACACATGTCTCATACCACAGACAGACATTGCAGCACACTGTGTAGTGGCCCAGTATATGTAGGGTTAGTGTGTGAGTGGCACATATGAGGCTGGTGTTGAACAGATAGCCCATATACTGTATAATGCGCTATCATACCATATGTGGCTGTGTTCACACTGATTGTGGTTATGCACAGGTGTATGTTACTCTGTGCTGTGGCATGCCTGTAGAGCCTGCTATATATGCAGGTACATGTGCATTCCCCCATAGGAAATGTAGGCCAGTGTTGAGCCGGTCTGCCTGTAGCCTGCACAGTGCTTTCTTACATGCCTAGCAGTTTAGTGTACTTACCCAGTGAGATATAATGTCCAGATACTTGCCAGATGTACTGCCGCCAGGCCACCATTACAGTCATGTATATCAGACAGAGCAGTGGGATGCTGTACAGATGTATGTCAATATCTATTGGGTAGTATGTGGCCATGGCACTTCTGTACCAGCAGTTAGTATGTGGCAGGACAGGCAGGGATGTGTGAATGCATAACCTATAGGGGCACATGTATACCAGTAGTTACATGTTATACCCATCTACATGGCTGTTAACATCCACATTGTCAGGATTGGTCCACATGTCTTGCACTAAGGGGTTATGTGTATACCTCTGGACTGTCCAGAGTGTGTCAGACTGTCCACATATATTGGCCATTACCCCTGCTGTAGTCCACAGAAGCATTATGTGCTAGCAGTGGTACTGTACTATGATGTCCTTCAGATGTCTGTCAGTAGCCAATGGCGCACATGTTAAAAGCAGATATGACCTCCCACACACACCATGTCTGTGAAGACACTTCCTATTACAGTAGCAATAGTCTACAAATATACCTGCTATACATACCTGTCATCCCCTTGCGCTACAAAGTTGGGACTATAGGGTCTGAGGTAGGGCTACACTCCATGTTCAGGACATATGGTGAGGATATATGTACATATGATTATCCAGATATATATATATAGACATACATATATACATATCAACATACATAGATGGATATGTATATGTACATAGCTATACAAATAAACACCCAAATATATACATATACTGAGCAATAGATATCTACACATATACAGATAGAGATACATATGCACATATACATATGGATATCTACATATATAATGACAGTAGTAGGTATAACAGAATATATATGTTATGCACATATAGTTATAGATATCTACATATATATCTACATAAATAGGCATATCTGTACACATAGGATGTGCATACATATATAGCTATATACACATATATCTATATATACATATACATATATTTATATATACATATATCTATATATACATATATGTATATGGGAGCACTATAGAATCCTGAAAGCCCAAAGTCCTGAAGACCATCAGGGGTGAGCTGCCTTAAGCTATATGGATGTGCATTACCATACAATCCACCTTGGTTAAATGCAGGCCTACTGCCACCTGCCATAATGACTTCTGCTTGTCAGTGTGCTTGTGATGGTATCAGTTGTGCCTTGTTACATAACAGTTACACCCCATTGTGTCACCTGAGGTTTTTACCCCCTAGGGATTGTCTACAGGGTGTAGATAGAGGCTGCTGAACTATACATCTGCATTACTTACTGTTGATTGTTTGGTATACTGTGGCCCAGTCTGTCTTTTCTATTGTACTACTTGATGGCCTTGGCCTGGACAGCAATATTTGTTAACTTTTCCAGATTACTGTATTAGTATAACTGTTTCACAGTTGCATTACTCAGTTTATGTGGATGTCCGTGTCTAAACAGCTATACCACATGGCATATACAACTGTAATAGTGCACAAATAAAGATTTCCCATTTATGCAAACCTGGGTATGGTGTTATATCCTTTGATTTCTCTGTAGGTATATGTTGCAGGCCTTGATTGTCATTTGTATGGCTGGCTCATACAGTCTCCAGTTGGTAAGGTGGTAACTGTAGGAATAGTGGCTGTTCCGTATATGTGGCTGTGTATATGTATCCTAGGGGTGCCCATGTTATGTCAGGTCCTGGTTATGGGATCTGCAACACTTGGTAGTGTATTGCAGGGTGGACGTGTTTGGCTGGGGGAGTATACCTATTTGTATAAGATGTATATTGTTTGGGGCCTCTCAACCCCATTAGCGGTGCATGTGGACATACATGTTTTTATTTACCCATTGTTATCTACAGATGTATGTCTGTATATACCTAAGTATATATATATATATATATATATATATATATATATATATATATATATATATATATCTGCTTACATAAATATAACTATGTCTGTATATACCTACATAGATATATATATCTGATTACATATATATAACTTGCAGTATATATTTAGACATATAGATGTAGACATATATATCCATAGATGTAGACATTTGTATGTATATATGTTTATATATATATATATATATATATATATATATATATATATATATATATGTATGTATATATTTCTATATATTTATATCTATATCTACATATATAGGATATGTTTTATCTATTTAGATAGTAATACATATATATATATATATATATATATATATATATATATATATATATATGTATATATATATATATATATATATATATATATATATATATATATATATATACACACACACACACACACACACACACACACACACACACACACACACACATACATCTACATGTTGAAATATATTTCCTGTACTGTTGAATGACTGGGCTGGATGATATGTTTGTGAAAACATCAGGGTTATGTATATCTGACATGGCTTAGTGGTAAATCACTTTGGCTATGGTGTACAGGGTCTGTGATTCGAACCTTGCATAGACTATTTATTTTGTTGCTGTGCAGAACAAGGGCTGTTGGATACAGAGTGATTAAGACACTTTTGAGCAGTTGCAAGCGGGTTTGCACGGGTCTTCGCAGAGGTGAGCACTGCTAACATCCGGTTACAGTTTCTTATACTCAGTTAGGTTCTAAATTGCTTAACCAGTGTAGGCATTGCTTACTTCATGCAAAATGCAAACAGGCTGAAACCTGCTTACTACTGCTTAAAAGTGCTTCCTCCCGCTTACCCCCGTGATAATTTCTTTAAAAGAAAAGAAAAAAGGGTTGATAGGAAAGTGGTGAAAAAGGGGCACAAAGAGGGTAAGACAGTAGGGGAAATAGCTAGGGATGTGCAGGAAGGGTCTGGGGAAGGTCCATAGCTGTCTGTTTCTACTACAGCAACTGCTGTGCATATACACTGAATGTGGAGGTAGATTTGGACACTCAAATCCCTGAAAGAGAGGTGAGGACAACAATAATAAGTTGTAATGCCAATTAGACCAGATTACATGTGTCCAGTGGACATGTATGCAAAATGGACAGCTATGTATTGGGCAAGATTTTATTTTGGGAACAGATTGCCCTTTTTTGTTTCTTTCAGGTGAGAGTGGGATGTTGGGGTGGGGTAGTAGGTATATTTGGGGAGGTAGGTTGGGTAGGTTAACAGACAAGACAAACAAGATGCATACAGGGGCGGTATATGACACGTGTCAGAGGTAAACACCTTGATGGGGAGGGGTGTTGGGAAATCGGAAGCCCATGAGCCCCCTAGTGAAAACAGTGGGACTGAGGTCCCAACCCATGGGCGTGACCAATGCACCTTCATAGCCCTGATAGTGGCTGTGCTAGCGGCTGAGTTGCAGAGCCAGACTGCCACTCTATTTGTGACACATGGCTCTCGAGCTGGCATAGAAGATCACCAAGCTGCTGGTTGAGCTCTCTATGCACCATGACCCCGACCTGGAGACGGGTGACAGATTCCTGTCCACGTCCACTCCCGGGGCTGGTGAACCCCATCCCCTGAGGTGGTTCCACTCGAAGGTGGTGCAGGACCAACAGACAGGAAGGTCCCAGGTTGGGCCCCAGACATGCTGGTGCCCGGTACCATGGCCAGCTGAGGTGGAACACGTGGGTCTGCTAGAACTGGCCTTTCCAAACGTGCTATAGTGTTTAGATTTCATCATATGTGGGTTAGTAATAGTCAACACATTCCAGGGTTAGGTATAACAGCACGCATAGATATTCCCATTAACCCAGACACCAGATACGGAAAAGTTGCATAGCAAACAGAATGCATGCATTTATGGGACAACAGTGGTAATAAGAACAGCAAGCAAGTACATTGATGGCATCATGCCATCAATGTTGGAATATTTCATTATAGCACATGCATGGGAGCAATTAATATATTTATCAAACAATTGGACATTATCAGAATGTAGGTGTCATTACATACCAGTTGGGGTGGGTATGTTGATTATTGTAGGAGATATGGGGGGAGAAAGATGTCAATTAACAACTAGTATATTCCTGTAGTCCACATTACTCTCCTAGTCAGTGCTGTTATCTGTACCTCACAAGTCTTACTACACTACCCTATAGCCTTAGTTTGGACAGTGATATGGCTGTAATCATCATTATACATGAACTGGTTGTAACTGCAGTATACACCCCTTACCTGGTATACCTGTAGAGGGAATGTTTGTTAACACTAACTAACTGTTTCTACACATACTCCCAGATTCTGGGTTGATGTTGTGCACATAGCTATCCAACTCTTTCTGCACAGACTCTGTCCATGTGCTGACCACATGCAGGTGTGCTGGGACATATCTAGAATATTGCCCTCTTCAACCTTTAGTGACCTGACACACACATATACATACTTTCCCACAGTTATATTATGTAGCACAGTGTGGGTGACAGTGATCAGTGATATGTTATTATTCAGAGAAACTGCAACACTCACAATTCCCTACAATACCACAGTGAACAGTACCAGTACAGGTTATTATGGTCTTTATTTCTCAGCACAGTGTTCGTATACGCCATACCTGTGGGAGCAATGTTTGTTAGCACTACCTGACTGTTGCCACACAAACTTCTAGATTACACATTAGTATTATACACATACATCTCACTCTGTTACTGTACACATTCTGGTCACAGCTTGACAACATGGGGGTGTAGATAGGATATACTTGGCTTATTACTCTCCTAACAGTTTTGGGGTTTGCTACAGTGACAGGTTTGTTCTCATAGATGTTTGACAATCATTTGTATTCCCTGTTTGCTGGCTAAACATCTGGGATCATCCCATAGACTTACCAGGGGGACAGGCAGCAGATATGGGCCCATATACTGGACATTCTAGCCTAATCTATACAGTTGTGGGGTATGATTCTGTATGCAGCCTACTTCCACTCCCAGGATTCAGACCATGGCTGTGTCTGCTACAACTTAAACACACTGTCCATCACAGTTGTGTCTGCTGTATAGATATTGCTGTATATTTCCTATCTGCTTTCTGTCTTATTAATCCTCTGTGCTTTTGCATTCTGACCTTGTATTACAACACTCTTATACAGATTTCCTAAACAGTTATATGTTGTAGGACAGTGTGGGTGACAGTAATGTGTAATACCTCATTATTCAGAGCAACTGCATCAGTCGCACTGCCATACAATACCAAGGTGAACAGTACCAGTACTGGGTATCATTCTTGTATTTCTGGGCACAGTGTTGGTATCTGACAGACCTGTGGGAGAAATGTCTATTAGCACTACCTGAATGTTCCCACACACAGTACCAGATTCCACATTACTATTATGCACATACATCTCACTCTGTTACTGTACTCACTCTGACCACAGCTTGACATGTTGGGGTGTAGATGAGACATACGTGGCTTCTTAGTCTTATAAGGTATTGGGGAGTTGCTAGTGTGCCAGCTTTGTTCTCATAGATGTGTGTCAATCAGTTGTATTTCCTGTTTGCTGCTTATATGTCTGGGATCATCCCACTGATTCCCCAGGGGGACAGGTTGATAGGCAACAGATATGAGCCACTTTACTGGACATTCTGGACATATCTGTACTGTTGTGAGGTATGATTCTGTATGCAGAGTACTACCACTGGAAAAGATTTGAAGCATGGCTGTGTGTGCTAAAAAAACAACAGTTCACATCTCAGTTGCATGTGCTATTCAGGTTTTGTTGTCTGTTTACTGTCTATGTGTCTCTCAGTTGTACTAAACAGCCTCTGGGGATTACACCTGTCATATGCAGGCATTCCTACAAATTCAATTTATGGTGCATGGTGTGGGTAACAGTGTTTAATACAACAATACTATTACATGATTGTGAATCTACATTACCATATGATACCAGAGTATAGACATGCGGTCCAGCAATTAGACCTTTATTGTCAGGCTATTACACTTTTATTGACATACAAATGATATGAGACTCTTCCTGCCAAATTCTCTAGTGTATGCAGTACTTGCCTTGAACAATACAGGTTTTATACAGGCAATTAATTTATTAGTATTTTTAGTTTTATTTCCTATGACAGTAAATGCATGAGTATTACTAACCTGCCTCACGGCGCAACCTCACCAGGCGACTGATCTGGGCCTCCTGGTTCACGGTCCACTCCATTGCAGCTGTGGGGGACATAAGAGGAATATTTAGGCATACCTATCCATGATATACCTGAGCTGACAATTATTACACACATAGTGGGGTGATACTTACACACAACTGGAACATCCCCTGCCATGCTAGCCTCTTGGCTCCACTGGTCCAAGAGGTCCCCCTTACGCTGTTTTAGGTCGGCGTAGTGATGCCTGACCTGCTCACCAGTTCGGGGTATGCCAGTGGCACTGGTGAGGTCACATGTGAGATGGTCCCTGACCTCCACCTTATATTGGGAGCCCTGGAACTGGCCCTGCAGCAGTCTCTGATCATGGTCTTTGACAAGGAGTCTTGACATGGCTTTGGACTCCTGGATGCACCAGTGCTGTGCTCAAAAGCGCATACCTTCTCCCCTTACTGCCATTGTGCCTGCAAGGGGAAGTTACATCCAGTTATGAGATGTATTCCCACCTCTTGGGTTTAAGTAGGGCTGATTTCCCACACCTTAATGTGATTGGCCGGTTTTGAAAAGGTTAGGCTATGGGCAAACCTGCTTACCTAGGGTTGGCATTGTTTAAAGGGGTATAATACTGGGCACATTGAGTTAGCTGGCATGCACATTGCTTACACCTGCTAAGCTGGCCTTTGCAATGCTTAGCATTGCTTACATTACACTTTGCATTATAATTCCTTTTTGGCATTTAGTTATTATTCATTACACCTTATATGTATGCCTGGTATCCATGATTCATGTGTACGTGCACTGTATGGGGTCCTTGTGTTTTATTGGAGACTTCAACACTCTATTACAATTACACCTGACTTCTGGCCTTACTGCTGTACTCCGATTCACGTATTCATGTTATGTAGTTGGTTAAGGCACATATGTCTATATACTGATTCCTTTCACAGGTTCAGTTTGGTTTTACTATGGTGTAGACTTGTTTGCTGATACCTCATTTTTCTATACTTCTGTGTTGGCTTGGTGGTTAACTACTGTGACTATGTTGTAGAGGATCCTGGATTTGAGACCTGCATGGCTGTTTATTTTGTTGCTGGGCAGAACAAGGGCCATTGGATACAGAGTGATTAAGCCACTTTTGAGCAGTTGTAAGCAGGTTTGCACGAGGGTAAGCAATGCTAACCTCCGATTACATATGCTTACAGAGAGTTAGCTTGAAAATTGCTTAACCTGTGTGCACATTGCTTACCCCCACGCAAATGGGGTTAAACTCACTAGTGCTTAAATATGCTTACTACTGCTTGCTTGGTGCTTAAACCTGCTTACTAGTGCTTTATTCATTATGGCACTGAACCTTCACGTGTGCATTTACTGCAGTACTCCAGTTCATAAATATATGTTATTTAGTGGGGTATGCAACATAAATATTAGTCATGACATGCTTTGCCATGGAAAATGGTATGTGCTGCAGTAGGACTCGAACCGGGAATGCCTGCTCGTCAAGCGAATTGCTCTGCCCACTACACTAGTGTTATTCTGCTTCATTTGCATAAATATTCCTTGTTATCCTCTTCAGCCATTTAAGCTGCATTAACCGTAGCTAAGCGATGGGCAAACCCGCAAATCTACGGTTAGCTTTAATCAGATTTTCAAATAAAAAAATAAAGGGTTTATTCATTTTGTTGGTGATTACTTGCTATTGTACATGAGGGTGAATGTTGGTGGGGATATGCGGACACCTATGACTGGTCTTGCTCATTCCTAACCCCTTTCTGCTGTTCTTCATTGCGGGGGGCGTGTATATTCTGAGAGCTCTGCTCTCACACATGCCCTCTGCACTCTTACATGCTCCATGTAAGATTAGGAGCTCAGGGAGCATGCCTCATTACTATGCATGGCGTGCTGCCTTCCTGCTCCTAAACGGCCACCTCCGTGCAGGACTAAGCTAGTCCTGCACGGAGGAATAGTAAATCCGGGGGAATATTTCTATAAAATCTCATATCAGCTGACATGGTGGCCC